>NC_137697.1:27210397-27446811 GCF_964034855.1 Anser brachyrhynchus
TATGGACTGGGACTTAGATCTCAAAAATATCTGGATTTCCCCTGCCTTCTCACTGTGATACTGAAGACCTATGTTGGTTGTGTCAGTCCCAGAAACTGCTGTCCAAAGAAACTAAGGGTTGATCTATAGACTGGAAAAGTAGGTAGCTACAGAAACACTGTAGAGTGTGGGAGATAGTTTGTCTGTCAAGGGGTCTGGTTAAGGAATAAATTCAATGTTCAAGACCTGATATATAATATCATAGTGAATCTCTGAAGACTTGTTCTTTTTCTTGTTTGCTTACCTGCTTGCTTACTTGTTTTCAAGCCTGAACTTTACTATATCCTGTGGAAATCATAGAATCACAGAATCATACAATGATTTAGTTTACAAGGGGACTCTGCTGATCTTCTGGAAGAATTTGCAGGGCCAGCTTAGAGCATGTTGCACAGGTTGCTTGTTAAGTTTTGACTATCTATAGGGATGAAAATTTCAGAGAATCTCTGGAAAACCTCTTCTAAAATCTGATTAATGTGATCAAGAAATTAAGCAGTGTTTGTTAGAAAGATAGAAGCAAACAAACAAACAAAAAAACTAATTAGAGTTTCCTGTATGCCATCATGTATCCACTGTTTCTTCTGTTCTCTTTGTGCATCTCTGAGAAGAGTTTGTCTAAATTCACTAGATACTCTCATTAGACAGGAACAAAGTCTGCCCTTAGTGCTGTCTTCTCTTCTTAAACCAGAACAAATCCAGGGGATTGTCTTCAAAATCTTTTTGTAGATTGAGGTGAGGTTAAGTGAACCCTGGATCCTTTTATTTTTTTTATTTATTTTTTATTTTTTTATTTTTTTTTTAAGATGTACATTTTTCTGTTACCTACTTCAGCGTTTGAAAGACAGTTTCCATTGAGAATCACGGAATATTTGAGATTCTAAAGAAACTATTACTTGTTTTCAGTAGTCAGTGGATAACAGAAAGGCTGTGGATGTTTTCTAAGCTCTAGTAAAGCTTTGATACTTTCCCACAACATTCTCATGAAAAAACTGGCTACTTACAGACTGTATGGATGTAGGTTTGTCTGGGCGGCTGTGGAAGTTGTGGTGACTTGAGTTAAATCCAGTTGGTGGACAGTCACAAGTAATGTACCCCAGAGCCCAGTATTGGGTCCAGTTCTCTTTAATATCTTTATTAATTATCTGAATGAGGATATCAATTCCACCCTTATGAAGTTTGCAGATGACACTATGTTAGACATGACTGATGATCTGCTTGAGGGTAGGAAGGGTAGGCAGAGGGATCTGGATAGGCTGGATCGATGGGCCAAGGCCAAGTGTATGAGGTTCAACAAGGCTAAGTGTCAGGTCCTGTGCTTGGATCAAAACAATCCCATGCAATGCTACAGGCTGGGGGAAGAGTGTCTGAAAAGCTATGCAGCAGAAAGGGACCTGGTGGTATTTACTGGTTGATAGCCAGCTGATTATGAGCCAGCAGTGCACTCAGGTGGCCAAGAAGGCCAACGGCATCCTAGCTTGTATCAGAAATAGCGTGGTCAGCAGGACTACGGAAGTGATTGTCTCCCTATACTTGGATCTGGTGAATCTCAAATACTGTGTTCAGTTTTGGGACCCTGTCGACAAGAAGGATATCGAGGACAAAAGGAAATGGCTTCAAGTAGCACCAGGAGAGGTTTAGGCTGGATATTAGGAAACATTTCTTCACTGAAAGGGTTGTGAAACATTGGAACAGGCTGCCCAGGGATGTGGTTGAGTCATCACCCCTGAAGGTATTTAAAAGACGTCTAGATGTGGTGCTTAGGGACATGGTTTAGTGGTAGATATGGCAGTGCTAGGTTAACTGTTGGACTTGATAATCTTAGAGGTCTTTTCCAACCTCAATGATTTTATGATTGTATATTTTCCATCTGGCAAACTAGAAACACAATTCTTTTCACAGAATAATATTCAAATTTATGTCTGCATCCTTCATGGATATTTCACTAGTAAAACTATGCAGATTAACAGCATATTTATATATGCTAATATGCATATATATTGCATATATGCACTAATAAATATATGCACTAATATGCACTAATATATATGCACTAATAAAACCATTCAGATTAATAACACTTTGGATATCATTAACATAAAAGAAATAGTATCAAATTGCATTGATCGTGGCATTAACACGATGTTCTCCATTCAGCTGTGTTTAACAGTTATCCAAGTTTTATGCAAGAATTCTGCAACTTGCAGCCCTAGGGTCTCACAAATCTCTCTAACCTGTGGAACAAAGTATTTGTTTGCAAAAACACAACTGTTTTTACAGAATCTCTGCATTAATAAGCCACAGGACCAAGATAAATATGATGTTTCATATCAGTAACATTCAGCTAAACAATGGGTCTTAAGAACCTCATACACTTGGGACAGGGAGGATCAAATATGGGGACATTGAGGAACAGATCTTCTATGCCCTATGACAATGTATTAGCTGAGCACTGTGAGCAGCTTAGCAAGTCTGTCCAGTCCACAGAGCACTGGCCTGCCTCAGAGAGGTCTGAGATTACTTCCTCATACGAGGCAGATTTCCCTGTAGAAGTTCTTTTGACACTTCTGATACTACCTGTACTGAAATATGTCTCTTTATCTATCTGTCCACCATATGCGTGGTGGGCCACCTGCCTCATTTTGGAAATACTGACAGAAGATGCAAAACACAGTAAAGAATATATCACAGACTATGAAGTTCAATAAATATATTGTTTATCTAACCTTACATAAAAGTGTAGACAGAATGTTCTAAGTAGTAATTAAGCTATAAATTTGAATGGGAGATATTGGATATTTCTATACACTTATATCCTTAGGGAGTTTTGTAATACAAGACAAAATGTCTAGTATTTCCAAGTGCAAACACTTCATGATAAACATTCCCCACAGAGATGCCTTATTGCTATTACAAAAAGGTTTTGTTATAGAAAGTCTGTTTCTACAAGGAGAAGATGAATTTGGTACTTTAGCATATTAAACAGCACTTTCATCAGAGTGTACAGTTCACAAAAGATTAATCTATCCCCTTGGAATATTCATGAATCAATAACAATGTTCACTAAGTCCAACCAATGTTCCTACTGTCAACTAAACTAGGTACTCTACATTTTGATGAAGTAGAACTTACTCCTCAGAAATTACATTTCTGTATGCATTTATACTTCTGAAGGAAAGGGAGGAGTGGGGTCTCCATGTTTCATTCATGCTAAGCTCTGTCAGATATTCTGTATCTTGTTATTATTCAAAGAACGCAACTCTACTGAGGTTAGAGCCAGGTATAATCTTTACTTCTACTGGAAATAATATCAGAATAAAAACTAGGAGCCACTTTCCAGAGGAGATTATTACTAATGCTAGTCATATATACATTGTTTAATTATAAGGTCATATTGAAAAAAAAAAAAAAGATTATAAACTTTGTCTTTCTGCTCTAAAATTTGGCTGAGTAGTTTTTGTAAATTAGTTATTCATTGCTTCCTTTGTTTTGTTCTCTAGAAGTCCATTTTCCTAAAAATTGGCTTTATGCCTGCACAACTAAAAGTAATGTATCATATTAACATTAGCATGTTAATACAATGAAAACTAATTAGAAATACAGCAAATACATGCTAATCCAGATAACAGCTTCTCATTAACAGGCCAAGATACTTCTGTTATTTGTTGCCCTGCATTCATTTCAACTGAAATTTTTAATAAGTCTACTTCTCTCAGCTCTCCTTTCAGAAATGTATTCTGGTCTGGGTGGAAGCATTGTGATTTATTCCACCTCTCCCTGATCAGATGAAGAATGAAAGCAGGAACAATGCATCAAAGGGTCTCCTCTGTTCATTCTCAGAGTAAGTCGTGATTGCTTCACAATGTGATAAAAATTCATACTGAACTTTATTGTTACAGCAACATTTCTCTCAGTAAACTACAAGGCTCTTGGTCTATAAAAGAAAAGGTTTGTGAGGTCAGAAAAGATCATCCTATTAAGGGAAAGTGATCTTGATTACAGAGCTACTTAATGTTGAACGTCTGCTGAGGTTCTATTATTCCTCTCAAATTCATATTATGTGCAGGAGCACAAAAGGCCAAAGTTATGCTAAAGTCTTCCAGCAATTTAATTGTACCAGAGGCACTGTATTAGAAGTTATAAGTGTTTGACACCAAGGCACCTCAGTCACATAGAATCATAGAATCGTAGAATATCCTGAGTTGGAAGGGACCCATAAGGATCATGAATCCAACTCCTGGCACCGCACAGGTCTGCCCAAAAGTTTAGACCATGTGACTAAGTGCACAGTCTAATCTCTTCTTAAATTCAGACAGGCTTGGTGCAGTGACTACTTCACTGGGGAACCTGTTCCAGTGTGCAACCAGCCTTTCGGTCAAGAACATCTTCCTGATGTCCAGCCTAAACTTCCCCTGCCTCAGCTTAACACTGTTCCCGTGGGTCCTGTCACTGGTGATTACAGAGAATATGTCAGCTGCCTCTCCACTCCCCTTTGCGAGGAAGCTGTGGACTGCGATGAGGTCCCCCCTCAGCCTCCTCTTCTCCAGGCTGAACAGGCCAAGTGACCTCAGCCGCTTCTCATATGTCTTCTCCCCTAGGCCCTTCACCATCTTTGTTGCCCTCCTCTGGACACTCTCCAACAGTTTAATGTCCTTCTTGTACTGTGGTGCCCAGAACTGCACACAGTACTCGAGGTGAGGCCACACCAGCGCAGATGAATTGCTGAGAACCATAGGAAAAGGCAGGTTGATGTCAAAAAGAAAGGAGGCTTGCCTTTATGGCTGCACCTCTGGCATCTGCAAACTGTACAAAATCTGTGGGAAAAGAGCTAGCAGATTATGGTAGGTAAATTTTCTGGGTAGTCATTCATCTCCCATCTGAATTTCAAAATACTCTGTAATATTGACATTAAGTTCCGGGGAAGGGATTCCAAATAAATGAGTGCTAATTGGAGTGGTTCTTCTAGTGCTTCTAGTAGATATTATATACAGTTAACCATGCATTTGCCAGGGGATAATGTGAAAGCCAGCTGTTGTAAGACACCATCTGCAAAAATGCCCATCCTGCCCAATCTATATGCAGATAGAAGAGTTACAAATTTACATAGAATAAAACAGTGAAAAACACCGAAATGGAGTCTCTCTTGTCTGAATCCTGCCTGAAGTAGTTACCCCCTGCTCATGTAAGTGGAGGGGACAATCGGTGTGTAAGTGTCTTGATATGCTATTACTGAACCACTAAAAGGAAAAAGCAAGCTGAGCAGGCGGTGTAGCTCTTCTGAAAGCTTTCATGTGGTTTCCAGGGAAACCTATTTTTCAGTTATTTGCACATTCAGCACATCTGGTTCATTTGGACTCTGGCTTTTTGAGAGTGATGAATGTGTCATGGGAAAAATGAATGGGAAAACAATTTAAAGAATTAATGGGATGGAAGGAGCATAGGATTATTTAAAAAATGCAGCTACATTTTCCTTCTTTCTCCCTCCCTTACTTCTTAAAACAATAATAATAAAAAAGACTTTTGGATAATATTTGCTCTGCATTTTGCAAGGCTTTAGGACAGTCAATGAAGTCCAGCCCCCTACATGAAATTAATCATAATAGATGTGGAAAATTTGTATAACTATATATTGGTGTTACTGACACCAATAAGGATCATTGACTCAAGTGTCTACTGAAAGGCAAAAAAAAAAAAAAAAAGAAAAAAAGAAAAAGAAAAATAGGCTGAAGAGAAATGGAAATTATAACAAAAAAAAAAAAACAAACTATACTTCTTTATGTGTTGTCAGAAAACATTCTATTATTCTCAAAAGAGAAATCATTTTATCTTCAAAAGAACTAAAATATTGCTGATGGTCTAGATATAAACTAATAAGGCAAAAGAAGACCATTATCTAGCCAGTTGGTCTAACATAAGGATTACACATTAAAGGAAGATTTGCAATACACAAGTTTTGAAGTACTTGCTGTTTTTATTACAAGTGTTAACTTACTTCACTTGACCCAAATTTCTTGGAAATCAACAGGAATTTTCTATTGTACTAGAACAGCTTTTAGCTTAATGACATTGTTTCACTTTAGAGTATTGAATGCTTTTGGCATTTCTGTTTGCGCAGAGAGCTGTGCTAGGCAAAAGGTACAAAAGAGACAGAGGTTGAGACTGTTATTTTCCGGTCGTGGAAACTGATAAAATAGCGACAAAGGAGGGCTCCTAAAGCCTCCCATTATTTGATAAAAACACCTTTCTATAAAGCAAGGCTATATAGATAGTTCAGAAGTTTCAGTAATTCATATATTTAGAACATTTTCATGAATACTGAGCCCTCACATGTGTGTTTAGTCCATTTTTGAAAATACTGACCTCTATGCAGATGACAATTTCCGAACTATTTCCATAGCATAACATAGACTACACAGATTGAAATATGCAGATAGAATGACTCTATATCTAGGAATAATCTGTATATATAGAAGTCTGAAATCCTTAAAATTAAGATTCCAGTTATTATGATATTTTTGAGAATTCAGAATGTGACATAGATTAAAGGAAAGAGGAAAGTCCCTGTAACAAACTACCCACAATCTCTAGTAGTTTTATCAGCCTTAGGGACAGAGCACATTGAAAAATACATGTCAAGTCTGCGTACAACTATGGTGGTATACTCATATTTGATTTTATTTTTCTTTCTAAGTGGGGAAGTAATCATCTTTTAAACAACAATCATTTAAAATGAAAGATATAAAAAAATTTCACATGATCATGTCTTGTTCATAGTATTTTCATTACAGAGATATTTAGCACAGATTAAGGTCACAGAGGTACATATTAGTGGAACGTATACATTATATATACATTACATACTGGCTGAAGTGATGCAATGAAGTAGAAATAAACTCCACATCTTTTATTAACCTTATGTACTTATAAATTATTATTTTCTTTCTCTCAATTCCCTTTTTTTTCTTTTTTAATATTTATTTATTAATATGCCGTCATTCTTTGTCACATTCCTCATTCCTAAATTTTTGCTTTTCTGGTTTTGCTCAGTTGTTTTTCATGACTTACAGGGCCTTGATGAACCTGAACTATGCTATAAAATTCTGTAGAAAAAACTTTAAAAGAGTTGTATTATACAGTGTTCTACCGAAAACTCTAAACTGTTTCTAAATGAATAAAAAAAAATTACAATAGTTTTTCTTCAGGAAATGAAAATGTGTCTTAGCATGTCAAAATATGAATGTTCATTTAGTATTCCTTCCTAAAATTAGTGCAATATTCAGCTGTGTAAAAGGTTTGTTATTCCTTATGCTTCACCTTTTTTGACTGAGTACTGTCACTATAAATCAATGCATATTTTTCTTTTAATAATAATACGATAATTACTCAAGAATCTTAGTATTTCACTGATCTCACACAAACATCAGAGTCTTTCTATTTCTTTAAATTAAAATTACTTTGGACTCTTCCAATTCTCTCATTTTATTTACAGCTTGTCTAGATTATTATTTTACTTCTTCATTTATTGGTTCAGCAGTACCTAGGCTTATTGAATGTAGTGTTACACTACTGTCTTATGGACAGCATAAAGATAACAACTTTAAAATATTTTTTAAGGTGGTAGCAAAGAGTTAAATATGTAAGAGAAGAAAACCATCTAGGGAATCAGTAACACTATTTGATGAAATGTGTGTAAAAATGGAACTCAAGAAAGCTAGTATAATAAAAAAGAAGCTCCATGAATATTTCCTCCCACCATCACTACTGAAAATGTTGTAAGATTTCTATATTTTCCACATTCTATGTTACAGTTATGTCACCTGCATCAGTTTAACATAAGCATAGAGGAATTATGTATGAACTAGAACAAATAGAGAAGTTAGATACCGGGACCAGATGGCATTCATTTAAGAATCCAGAAGGAACTCAAATGTGAAATTGGTGAACTCCTGCCCAAGGTGTGCATCCTACACATGGCAAAACCCACAATGTCAGAGGACTACTAGGTTGTCAAAGTAACTTGAATCTGCCAAAAGAGCTGTAGAGAGCACCCTGGGAATTAAAGACAAGCGAGTCTGATTTCATCCCTTCAAAAGGTCTATAATTTAAAAAAAAAAAAATTAAAATAATAATAATAATTAAAAAAAAAGAGCACTGAATGCGTAGGTGAACTCAATCTGGTGGGAAAGATCTAAAGAGCTAGCACATACTCTCCCAAGGGAAGGGCTGCCCCACTGACTTGCTGGGCCTCTGCAAAGTTGTTAAGCAGCTGGTGGACAAAGGTAACCCAGTGGTCATAACTTGGCTTTTAAAAGCCCTTGACTTTTTGACCCCTAACAGATGTTACTAGAGAAACAGAACTGCTTCAAGATTGGAGAAAAGCTCCCTTTTACAGATTGAGAACAGTTAAGGTATAAGATAAGTTAAGGTATAAGATGCAAAGGAAAGTATTTAGTAGTCTCTGCTCAAGATGGAGAAAACTGACACAAGGCACTCCCCAAGTGTTTGTAGTGGTAAAATGTGGGAGTATTGCCATGAGGGTCGACAAGCCCCGTGGTTGGTGGGTTGGTGGTAGCATTGGACTCAGGAGTATGAAGCCATGAGGAATGCAAACAAGTTAGAAGGAACAAAGAAGTGGTGATTCATGAGATGCCTTGCTGTCTCAAACTGCTTGTTCTCCAAAAGTTAAGATACGGAAGTTGCTAAATGTTTGCTGTTGCTGGGCAAAGTTAACCAATGAATAGCTAGTGGGAAAGTACCACTTGTAGAGCTAATGGTATAAGAAGGGAGCCTGTCCTCAACAAAGTTGTGGAAGTTATTGATCCCTAAACATATCCTGGTGTCCGTGTGGTCATTACACCACAGGAATAGTTTTGATCAATCTCTTCTGATGACATTCACGTTTTGGGGGGTCAATGGAACTGAGCTTTGTTGGGCATCCAAATACCATGTTGCTGGTGAGAATGTCTTCAAGCACATCACAAGTGAATGCATAAAAAGATGACAATCTTCAGCATAGATACATATAAGATTTCTAAGGAAAAATCAAAACTGCGCTTACTCCCTGGACTCCTGAAAACTGACTCCTCCCTGAAATAATTAAAAGATGCAAAGTGGTATTTACAAAAGCCAAGCAAACACATTGCAAATAGAAGGTGTAGCAAGAAAAGCATAGATGGTTTAATTCTGTTATTATACAAAATCTTGTTATGCTTGTATTGTAAATGCTTTGTGCAGCACTCTTCTTTGAACCTTCATTAAGATAAACTCAAGTCAAAAAAAAAAAAAAAAGGTACAGCATATTAAATGAGAGATCAGAGCTAGATAAAGAGAAACCAAAGACTACATTTTTTTTCCATTGGAGAGGAAAAGGCAGAGTCTGGGTTTGATGGAGGTTTGCAAAGTCAAGAGGGTGAAGCATAACATAAATATAGAACTGTTATTTAACAAATATTATAATTACTGTGCAGAAGGAGAAAGACATCAATGGAGGAGGTCAGTTTTAAATGGATGATTAATTTTTTGTTTATTTACTTATTTATTTATTTCAGTTTGTAACAAACATCAGGTATTTGTTACCACAAATTACCTGTTAAGGTAAATACAATCAGAAGATTTACAAAGGAATAAGACAAAGTTATGACAAATTGCTAAATCGATGCTAAAGAGAACAGGTAGGGACATATCTTTTAATATCCATAATCATGTAGTGTAGATGACAAGGAAGTATGAAAGGAATATATGGAAGCATTGTCTATTGTCCCTACCAGATAGAAAGTACTGTTCTGGACAAAGAATATTTCTGTTTGAATAAGGCACTTTGTATGTTCTCATGTAAACTGAGAGTACTCAGTAAAAAAAGTAGCAACATACTGAGACAAAAACCCCGTTCAGACTTCTTCTCCACACCTCAGCTCCTTTTTTGCTACTTTGGCTTAGGAGGCAAATCACACCACAATGAAAAAAAGAAAAAAATGGAAGAATTGCAACAAGAAAAAGAGGAGTCACATCTGTTTCTAATATATTTCTTTTTTTTTTCTTTTTTTTTTTTTTTGAAGGGAACCTGAAATATTTTATTACAGTATAAATTATTTACTTTCCTATAAAAATAAGTAAAGTCTTCTTTAATATTTTTGTTCTTTCAATTTACATCAACTACAAAAGAAAAATTAAAAACAATGTTTTGGCAACTGTTATTTTTCTTTCCCACGTTTTCTTATACTAAGGGTAGACAATGCAAAAACTGTTCATTTTTATAATTCTTTAATGATTGCCTGTGGAAAATGTAAAAACATTTTTGATATGAAGAAGTTTTGTAGGGATACTTTTCTGCAGCAGCAAAGATAGAATTTTTTCTAACTGATTTAACATATTTTCATGAAACTTTTCTATAAGAATAAAAAAAGTATTTAAAAACAGAAAGCAATCTGATTTGAGTAAAAATAGAATTAATCTACTAATTATACTAGGAAAATTATTAAATGAAGATAAAATAACATCCCATAATTAATTTCTAAAGAGCTCTGTCTTTACTCATCTTTTGGAAACATTACATTTATGTAGCAGTATGTGATATTGAATTAAATATTAAGTTCAAATGAGACATTGACACAATGCAAATTGATATTTAAATATCCTTAAAAGAATGTGTAAAATTCAAGACATTTCAATAAGATGAGCATAAATTAACCATGCCAACAAAAACGTAAGATGTGATGGGGCTTATGTTTGCAAAGTTTGTGGGTTTTAAAATCCTTTTTATAAAGAAGTCACTTTGAATTTAATTTACCAAATAACAAATTTGAGAATGTTTGAGCCCAACATTATAGCTATTCAAAGTATCTTGAATGTGAAAGCAAGCATTTTAGTAATTAAAAATAAAAATGAAAAATCAATGGCAAAGTTAAACTCACAGTTCCACAGATTAGTATTAGTAGGTAAAAATAACTCCTTTGAAAGAAGAAGCTAAATAGTATTCCTGCACATGTTGCTGGAATATAGAACTGTGCAGTAAACAGCTTATTAAATCAATAATGTTTTACTATTATAATCTACTATTTAACTGTAACTTCAATGTTGGAATTTTATGTATATTTCAATATGTAGGAATGTAATATTGATACAGAATCAGGTTACAGTTTGGAGAGCTTGCCTCAAAACAAAACAAACAAACAATACAAACAAACAAAACAAAAGGAACACCTCTCAGACTAAACCACTGATTAAGCTAGCTTTGAATTGGGAAACAATGCAGTGTTAAGTATCACATTTTTTTTTATTTTTTATAGTTTGGTCATCAACCATGCAACTCAGAAATAGACACCAGAAGGGTTTATAATTTAGGCATAGTACACATGATTTTCATTTCTAAGTAGAAGATCACAGGATATGGGTGTGAGATACTGGTTTACACTGTCATGCTTGGTCACTTTTGAGATTTTTCTCCCTTTAATATTTATGTTCTGATGCTGATCACACTTTTGAAAACAAGATACAGCTGAGTATTCAGAAAAGTATGGTAAAATTACAAGTGAAATGGAAAAATATGTGCTTCCCATATAATGATTTTTGTTTATAAAATTTATATACAAAAAAAAAAGTCTACCTACAGCTCCAATTTCACAACATATGATCTGTCTTTTAAGTAATCTCTGAAGATCCAATATGATCTTTTCTACACTTAACAGAAGCATCACCAATTCACATATTTATCTATTTATTCTGGAAAAAGGAACTAGAAATAGTACCTGCATTGGACATATTTTTTCTTTAAAAGGCCCTATTTAACAAATGTTTCGTGAGGACAATAAAAAAATATAAATAAATAAATAAAAGACAGATTTTTCCTTTTTTCCCTGACATTTCCTGTTTTCCTCTGTCCATTTCATTTTTAGAATAGCATATTCTTTTAGCATGAGACACTAAATCAACACATTTTATACAATTCTGATAAACTGAAAATCAAAGATGCCACATCTACATATAAAACCATGTATAAATAAGGTCTACAATAAGAGAAAGGAAAATCTGCTACTTCCGTGGATGCAAAGCTTTTCTTCACTTCATAATTTGCAAATTTTCTCTTTCAAATGAAAAACCCTGAGAGACGGGGAGAAGAGAAAGATTTTGAAAGAGAGTTTGCCATCTATTCACAATATAGAAATATTTCTCTAATACGTCAAGTTGCCTATGTTGCAGGAACTGGTAGTGTTCCTCACTTCACCCAGAGCACTCTAAAGCAAACTGTATTTTATTACTAAAATCATAGCATCACAGAATCATAGAATAGCTTGGGTTGGAAGGGACCTTAAAGATACCTAATTACAACCTCTTTGCTATGGGCAGGAATGCTAGTCACTAGATCAGGTTGCACAGGACCTGCCCAGGATGGGGCATCC
Organism: Anser brachyrhynchus; assembly: GCF_964034855.1. Lineage (NCBI taxonomy): Eukaryota > Metazoa > Chordata > Aves > Anseriformes > Anatidae > Anser > Anser brachyrhynchus. Next base: position 27,222,826 of record NC_137697.1, read on the forward strand.
ACAACTTCTCTGGGCAACCTGTTCCAGTGCCTCACCACCCTCTAAATGAAGAATTTCCTCCTAACCTGTAATCTAAATCTCCGCTCTTTTAAGAGGGGAGATTCCCTCTTGTATAGTCATTATCTGCCTGAGCAAAAAGTTGCTCTCTATCTTTTTTATAAATCCCTTTTAAGTATTGAAAAGCTGCAGTGAGATTTCCCCAGAGCCTTCTCTTCAGGCTGTACACCCCAAAAATATCAAGGTTAAATAAATAATAAAATATGTAGACTATCTTTCCCTGTGTAGATAAGAGTTTCCAATCCTCCCTTCTCAAGAGGAATATAGATGCGACACTCCTAATGCCATGCTGAATCCTGAAGCTCATTTCTCCACCTGCCCTGGTAGAGAATATTAGTGCCTACCTGAGTTATATGTGCCAAGCACAAAGGAGAGAACTTTGGTTGTTGTGTTTTTCCAGTTTGTGTCTCACAAGTCTTACAGCCAAAATAATTTCTGATTCCTTGCTGCTTTCTTCACTTGTGACTTTGTATGTATACCAAATCTCATTTGGAAGTGATCTGGCCTCCCTTCTGTAGCCTCTGTGCAAAATGAAATACCTTCCATGATACTCTTTTCACACAATTTTCTATACCTTGAGAAAGCAAAGATTCACAGAGAAAGAAGGAAAAAAATAGAGCAGATTTGCATACGGGACTCTCTTCACTGTAGGCTGATTAAGATTCCCAAGTTAGTGAAGTGAAGGGAAGAGGAAGGGAAATGGACCAGTTTTTGTTGGTAAAACCTCACTCAAGGTCATGAGACCTTTAATTTTTCTATTACCAAAAGCTTCTAGAAGCAAATAGCCTAAACACATTCTTTAACGCAAAACACAGCACCAAACTCTCTTTGTTCAAATATATGACAAAACAAATAAAATAATAATAAATAATAATAATAATAATAATAATAATAATAATAATAATAATAATAATAAAATGGATAAACTTCTCCACTAAAGGATTGCATGTTCTCATACAGAAAATTTCAAAGACAAATTCAGACAAATTAAAAGAGATCCTATGGCTGCTTTTAGATTTATTTTTTTTTTCTTATTTATAGCACCTTTATTCTGCTTTCAGATATCCATTAATCACAGGAAAGTTACAAAGGCAGAAGCACGCCTTCTCTCACACAGCCACTGAATGCCTAATATACCATATCTGTGCTGGTAAGGTAGGAATTTATGCCAGTAGATCACAACTACAATAAGCAAAGAAATACTACCAGAACAAAAATATAGGCAATAACTTTACTACATGAAAAAAGCCAACTGACAACAACAAACATTAGCACATTTCTGTAAATCTGGGTCACCTGAATGTTCACATTTTCTTTAAAATTTTCAAGAGAAAGATAGAATTATTTTTAATTGTGTGTGATTTAGAACTGGCTCCAGTTATTGCTGATTTATTTTCTGTCATCTCGAGTACACCTCTGTTGTGAATTGCCTCTTTATTAGCAATACTTGCTGTTAAAAGCTAATCTAAATTGTCCACCGATTTCCCATATATGCATAAGACTGTCTAGAATCAATTTTGTTGTCAGAAGCATGTAATTGGAAAGCAGTGTAGATGGGCACAAGATCCACCCACAGACAAGTGCAAAGAGAAAAATATACAGACGTGTAAGAGTACAATATTTTTAAACTAGCAGGCATTTGAAAGGAAAAACAATAAGCTTCCCATAGCTTTATCATTGTCATGTATCACAATACTTGTAATAAGAAATCTCTGATATTAAAGATTATCACTAGATGCTAACAGTGAATTATTGGATTAGATTTTAATGATAGAAAATATGGTCCACTACTTTAAATGTACACCTGCTATGTTTTACATATGGTCAGTTAGGCTACTTTCCTGTGCAATTCAGCTGGAAATTTTGGATAACAACAGAAGAGTTGATGTACTCACTTGGGAGAAATGTTTATATCCATATAATTCTGGTAAAAGCTACTTGGTAATACAGAATGTCTCCTCAAATTTCATGCTGACAGTTACCATAAAAGATGGAATATAAGCAAAATGGCTATTTTTCTCTAAGAAGAGCATTTTCTTTTTGGCTTAAAGGCTCACTAAAACCAAATGTGATATCAGGAAAGAAGTCACTCAAGTCATATTGCTCTTGTCTTCCTCAAGGACTGAATATTTATTGATATGCTTCAAGGAGTCAGCCTGCCATTCTGTTAATAATGCTGGAAAAGAGATGAGTGCAGAGACGAGAAGGAGACAAGGCAAATAAGGGAGGGATAAAATAATTTAAAAAAAGATCTATAAAAGCTTAAGACTTCCAGCTAAACAAAATCCCCATAGACATTACAATTCCTGACAGCTGCACAAAGAAGAATCTGCAGTGGCAGTAGCCAGTACTATATAACAGTGAACCATGTAATTTACATCTTAGTGAAATTAAACATAGTATAATGGTTTAGCTTCCAGGCAACAATACTATTAAATTTGCTGTAGCAGATTATGACATCATCTGAAACCGCAGGATATACTTTCAAGCCAGCTATTTTGCTTGCAATATGTACTGTTTTTCTGGTTAGTTTTTCATTTAGTTCATTGCAAGGATTATATTTTTCAATGGCTGCACATGCCATCCAAAATTATGGCTCTCAAATATCTGTGATCCAAAGTAATGTCACTTAGGGAATAGAAATGATTTTATTGTAGGGGGAAAGCATGCCGATGTTAGTAAATTACTCAATATCACTCAAACAATAGTTGATATGCTTGTAATGAGTCTTTTCCTCACTTCTGTTACCCAAGATATTATTTCTTTTATATTCTATGTGTTTTGCCAACATGTGCTTCTGAAATTTCTATGCTTGTAAATTCCTACTGGTATTTAATTGCCTACTAATTCATACTGAAACTACCAGGAAGGAGCTAAGGGACTGGGATGCAAGGTAAATAAACAGATTGTACATGAGGAATCTGTTGAGGACCCTAGATGGAAGTGAAAGCATGGATTTTCCCTCTTGACAACATCACCTCGAAGGATTTTCTATGATCAGGGTATCACAAGTGACTGCCTCAGCTGCTCAATGGGTTGGGCTCTGTTCTCTGATAGCCTGCCAAAAGTAGTTACACAACATGAATATTTGGAAATGGTAGGGCAAACCGCAGTAAAATGCATAGTCTTGCATTGACAAGAATAGTCATTAACGTTATGTCCCCCTAAAATGTATATACATGCTGAACTACTCATGCAAGTGAATCTACTAAGGGAGTAATGCTGAGTATATATGTAGAAATTTAGGACAGCTTCTCTTCTTTTGTTAACATTAATAATCAGAAATGTCTAAAATCAGTAACTTCTAACTCAACAATTTTGCCATCCTCATCCCCTGGTTTTGTTCCATAAACTAAAGAACAGCATGACAAAGAAAATATATACAAGGTATTGGAACTTTTCCAAGTTACTTAAGTCTCTATCTCTACATACAATACCTATGACATTTCATGCAACCATATAACTTGCAATATTTATCTGAATTGCATAAAATTGATATGTATGACAATTTCCCTTTATCTTTTTAACTAAAGCACTGAGCTGATTTATTTTTATGTTTATATAAAGACTATTATCTGCTGGAATACACCAGTAGACATCAGGCTTTAAGTGTTGAGAATTTAAAAGTGAGTGAGAGTATGCATAGTCTAGAAGAGCATCGTAGCACAAAGGGAGTATGTGGAGACCTCTCATCCATAGTTTAGAGAAATCATGAAATAGTTTAACAAATTTCTATCAAAAAGAGAAATTATTTCTTTAATTTTTGCTTTATATTTTGGGGAGAATGGGAAAATGAATAAGATTAATATTACTACCTTTTAAATATTACACTATTGTAAAGATTTCTAATGTGAAATGTTGTTCTCCATGTACCAAAGCCAAGAATTAAAATAATTGTTTCTTCCCCTGAATCCTTAATTTTATGTGATAAAAAGAGCCATTACTGATTTAAAGAGCAGCATATTACAAACACATGCTGTGACTCAGCAGAAATAAAAGAGAAGTGACAAGCAAGATTCTGCTCTGACAAAAGAAAGTCTATACTTCCTACATTTAATAATTTTTCTCTTCCTGTTGATTTCAGCAGCACTTACACATACCAGCAACCACAATATGGAGTTGTTTGTTTGTTTGGTTGGTTGGTTTGTTTTGTTTTTCTGTGAAGTCTATCAGGGTGACTCTGAATAGGAAAAAATAAAAATGAAATAAAATAAAAAACAAGGTAAAAGTTGCTCACTGACAGCTAGATTATGGACAATCGTGTTTCTTAATTTTTGGTGAAAAATAGACATTCTAAAAATACTTGCTCTTTAAAGATACACAGTTCACTAATACATTATCCAAATTAGTAGCATATATCTTTTGATAAAAATATCACTAAATTATTGATAATGTAAGGTGGATACTCCACATCTATTAGACATTAGAACTTTATTTATACATCCTGGAAATCAAAGAACATGCAGAAAAATTATCATTCATAAGATGTGAAAATCTTCTCTTCTCTTCTGTTGAATGCAAAATGCAAAAGCATTTGCCAGTGTCCCTTTAAAGATCTTAGTGTTATGACTAAAGGGACTAGAGAGTAGTCATAACAGAAACTAGAGACTAAACATAGATGAGAATTTTGAGAGCACACAGGTTTTGATTTTACATTGACTTTATTAGAGTCTATGTCATCTGTTCTGTCTCCTGAACATGATCCTAAACCACTGCTTGCTCCAAGTAACTGTGTAACTTGACTATATGAGATTCAGCATTATTATTATTTTTTTTTCTCTATATCAGCTCTTGGTTTAACTTCAGTATAGAAACTAAGAGGAAAGAAAAACAAACAAACAAACAAACAAAAAAACAACACAGAAACACTTTCTGGATGGAGCTGTGAAGATAGACTACTAGCTTTCCATGTCGTTTCTGACTGGCAGAGCTGTACCTTGATAAAAGATTTGTGTTTTCAGTGCCAGGAGTCTACAGACCCAGTGTTCATTGACATTGAATAACAAAAGTTGATCCCTGTTTCTTCGATGTGTTTGACCAATCCCAATGCCTTAATTTGGTTCATTAATTAGCTAAATGTAGGTATATTTTTCCCCTTCAGTACTCACCTGTCAGAGAAGTATTTAATCAAATATACACTCTCTTTCATCACTGAATTCAAGGTATCAGGCTACTCCGTAGGTAGTTTGCCTTTTGCACACAGTATTGTGAAAATAACGAAAACTCAAATGTATCTGTAGACTGATGAGAATTTGTAATCATATTCCACAATATGGCTGTCTGCTTTTTCCAAAGTTTTCTGTTACGTGTAAAATATTTTTTTCTAAGTAACATCAGGATTTGACGTGTAAGCAGATGTATTCACATCTTTGTATGCCAGAGATTATATGTTATTAATTTATTGGTTTTTAATAAAAACAATAAGAAGTAATTCCTGGTAAGTTCTCAGCTACCTCTAAATTTGTTTGATGCTTTATAGTAATGCTTTTACGTGTGACATTCGGGGGAGTGGTGGAATTAGGGTCATTTCAGGTAGAAAAAAAAATGAAGATATGCTCTAGGAATGCACCTGATGTAAGATTTAGACTGGTGGCAGCCTAAAGGCAGCCCCTTTTCAGTATCCACAGGGTCTTTGAGTATTAGCTATCTCACTTTGCAAAACCAGTTCTATTGTGCTGCACCACTGTGGCAAAACACATGAGTTTTCTGCCTTCTGCACAAAGAAAGGTAATTTGATCTCTGTATAGAACTGCCTTTTCCAAACTGCTCTTAGTGGTTCAAGCAATGCAAAAATACTGTATGTGCGGAGGACAGCAGGTCAGTGTTTCCTGCATCTTCTGAGACCAGCAAGATACCTTGCAGTTCTTGCAGCTGCCACTGTTATCTAAGTAACTGCACTTGATGCATCCATTCTTGTACTATGACTTCTTTCACCAGCTAAGTATAGTTTCTACATAAAAAGGAATGCTTGTAGATAGAAACAGTGCAGTGGCTCATAAAAAACCTGAGACTATTGCAATCTTGTCAACAAAATTTCCATTGAGATTTATACTCCTCATCTGAACCTAACCAAAATTAAACAGAACACATAAATTCCAGGGATGAATATGGAATTCACCACTGTTCCATCTCTATCATTATTTCATCGACTTTTCTGATAGTACGAAATTCCCAGTTCCTAAAGCATTTAATAATGGTGATGATGATGATGATGGTGATGATGATAATAATAATAATAATAAAATCTATCCAAGGTGGTGAAGAAATAATTGCATTAATTCAGTTTACTATAGGACAGGTAGTGCCTTTCTAGCCCATTGAATAAACATAGGGCAAGTCACTGAATATTGTGATTATTAGAAGAGAAACAAATATGTGTATGAGAGACTGATGGTCAGGTAACTCTTTTGATTATCATCCATAAAGTTGCTTCTAAGCAGGCTTTAAAGAGATCCAAAAGCAGACACATAAAAATAGTGAAAACAATGGCCATAAAGACAACCCCAAAAGTATTATCTGTAGATCCCCTTCTCTTCTACCTCCCTCAGTATAAGCGATACAGCATACTGTTATTTTGTTAATTCTAAGATATTTTCTCCCTTATTTCATGTATTCTTTTATAGCTCTTGATATTGAAACTGTTGTTTGCAAAAGCTAGTGAGTTGATTAATAGGTATTTTATATGTCTGGTATCTCCTCATAAAAGACGGGTAAACTTATTTCAATTATCATACCACCAACAAGGATGCAATCTGTTCAAAATGGCTGTTTACGAATGGTTGCTTTGGTTAATGGCTGTTTTCTTTGTGTGGGAAATGAAATATAATATTATTAAACAGATATATTCAGAATGTTGTGTCAACTTATCCATCTTTCTGATGTTTATAGGTTTAATTTTTTATAATGTTTATTCTATTTTATGGGCCCAAATGTTAAAGTATCACTTATTTGGAAGGATCTAATTTCTTTTATTTTTGTTTTAATGACCCTGAATATTAACATCCATGAATTCATGTGCAATCAGTGCAAAAAAAAAACCACCACCACCACCAACAAAAAAACACTGTGGTAGGTACTCTATTAATTCTATTTAGACAAACATCATAATGAGGGAGGTAATGAACTAATGAGTTTTTTATTTTGCTTTGTTTTGTTTTTAGGTGAACTATCAAAGCGTTTACATACATGACTAAGGCTGTCTTATTTGCTAGTTTTGTTTTAACAATCTACCTGTAAAATGTCTCAAATTGTTGCATGATAATCTCAACACTTATGAGAATTCCTTGTAGGTAAGAAATAAAGAAGTGCACATGTAAGACAGAATGGGTGAAAGGGAAGATATGAATGTGGTAATTAAAGATTTTACACAAAAAATAATTACAAAGTATGTTAGATATATAAAATAGTGGCAGAAAGCACTACAATACAAATTAATCCTCCCAGAATTTATTAAAGAATAACTCTTTACTTTGGAAACAGGAACCATTATAGAATATTTTTGTCAGTTTCACTAAATAATATTTTGTAGGCTAAATATATCAGAACAGTTTGATAAACCATTTATACTTTGTCCTGTTTCAGATACTCAGGTATTTAAGCCTATAATATGCAGATTTGACTTCCTATTCAAACAATTTTGAGGAATATGAGAGGAAAGCATATTTCTTGAAATCATAAAAAGGTATTGAAATATGAAGTTTTATAAAAATTGTTAACAACTTTAAAAACTAAAGTTTTTCACAGGTGATAATACATAAGGAAGACAGAATTTCTAACAGATATCACATAGATATTCCCGCTGAGTGAAAATTTCTTGCTGCCTCTCCAGAACTATAAAACATATAGACTCCAGAACTGCTGAGCAAACTAGTTTGAACTTGCAAACTATTAACAGGGAGTGCCTCCTTTATTATCTTCCTTCAGATCCAGAAGGCTTGAGAAGTTTGAAGAATTTGGTGTGAAAGTCTACCCCTGAGTATTTTCACTAGCTTAGTTTGCAAAACTTGCTTACTACTCCTGTTTTCTGCTCTCTTATAACAGCTAGCAGTTTTTACCAGCAGCTGTAGCTTTTCATAGTAAATGTGGTTGTAGTTCTTCAGGTAGTTTGATAGCATCTGATTCCCTCTCACATAGCTGCTTCTGCACTACTTGGTTCTTGTTATGCTTCAGCTTTTCTCCAACAATTTAATACAGAGCCTTAGATCAAAGTTTTTCATGAGGGACAGTAATTCTGGTTACCTAAGATTAAATAGTCTGAGGGAAACCTTTTTTTTTTTTTTTTTTAATTTTTATTTTTTATTTATTTTATTTTATTTTTATTTTTTTTTAATTCGCTGAAATCACTATCTCTAAAATAAGGCCAGTGTCTGAATGTCCCGGGTCACTTCGAATTCTGCCTTTGAAAAGCTTATTTTTAGTTCCAGTCCTGCAAATTTCTCCTTGTAGTTGTAACGTGGCAGTATTAGGAAGCTAGGAAGCCCTACTGACTTCACTAATACTTTCTTGAACTCCAATGACTTCAGGTGCAAAGGCTACCTAAAATGTTATATCTTTTCATCTCGGATAAACCTAAATCATTTTGATTTTGGTTTCTGATATGAAATTAATGAGAATTTTAGTCTATACTGCATAGATAAACATGCTGGAAGGGCAAAGAAAGGAGGTAAATAGGACAATTTAAAAACAAACAGAGAATTGAATTCATTAAATTTATTGGATGAAACAATTTAATGAAGAAAAATACTAATTAAATTATTAAAATCTAGATTGCAAGTAGTAATTAAAAAGACAGTTGCTATGCAACCAAAAGGATTTTTGTGACAGAGTGCAAAAATATATTTGTTAAGTATGCTGGTATTTTGCTTTGACCTTTTTCAATCACACACCTGCCCAGACTGTCTGTAAATGCATCTTTTAGAATGATAACATAAAAAATATCTTCAGGGTTAAGAAAAAACATAGTCTGTTTGATTCAGTTAATGACTTTTGTTATGTTCAAAAGGTTAAAAGTAAGGAATTTATGACATAAAAATAAATACACGTATATATAATTATGTATATGATTTTTATGCTGATGTTCCATCATCTCGAAAGGATGTGTAACCTTCTATTCCAATACAGGGCCTGATCCTATAAAACATAGGGATATTAATTTTCACAATGTAGTGTATGAAATAGACCTCTTCCATCCTGAAGGTCTTAAACAACAGTTAAATCCGTTACTTTTATCAGAAACATAAACAACTGTTGTTCATAATGACTAGGGGCAATTTGTAATTGTCCTGGAAAAATGAGGGACAAATTTTCTTATTTTGGAATACCTACACTAAGATGCAGCTTGATTTCTGTTAGAATTTCTATTTTTACACAAAAAGATCTCTGATGTGATTATCTGATACTTACATAAAGTCAAGAGGGGACCAATGTACAGATAAACAGTATCTGAGAAATAATTTTATTTCATCTGGAGAATTTAAAGATTCTTTGGTCCACTGTGCTATTCAAAGGGGAAGAAGATGTGCCTAGAGAAGTTCCAGGTGCCCCACCCCTGGAAGTGCGCAAGGTCAGACTGGATGAAGCTTTGAGAAACATGGTCTAATGCAAGGTGTCCCTGCCCATGGCAGGGGGTTTGGAAGTAGATGATCATCGAAGTTCCTTCCAACCCAAACCATTCTATTATTCTATGATCTGGTTTGCTGAATCTTTAACTCTCCATCTTGTGGTAAGGCACAGTATATCACAAGCTGGTATTTATCTGCTGTGAGACAGTTCTGCCTGCGTCCTTCATTTCTCAGGGCTGATTACCAGCCATACGATCACCTTGAACTCTGTTCACTTTAATTCCCATTAGTCCTGCATTTAAATCACTAATACCATGGAAATGACACGAAACCTGAAGTGGATATAGTCGATCAGCTTCAGACCAATGTTATATCACCACTACCATCCTATGCCCAGGAGCAAAGGACTTGTTGTCTGTTAAATCCCAGTTTCTGCACTGCTTCTTGCTTCCTGTTTGTACTTTGAATTTCCAGTAAGAGAGGGGAGCAACAACGATTCACTTGGGAATGTATTTAGGAACCTGAAAAATTCTGTCCTACTTAGCCGAAATGGAAGTTTTTCAGATATGCAGTCATACAGAAATTTTCTTCCTATTTCTTATGACTATTGCAGAAGGTAATTTAGATTGTATTATCCTACAAAGACATAAACACATCCTGACAACATGAAGCTCTACAGCTAAAGTTAAATATTGTGAATATTTTCTACCCTTATATTAAATGAGTAATTATTGATAGAGTAAGATTACTGTAATAAAATAGAGCACTCCAAAATTATTGTCATAATATTGAAGTTAAAAAATAACTTTTGAAAAGATATGTTAAAAAAGCTATTATTTTTTCTCCAGAAAACATCACTGAAACAATTGAGATTCTCAGCACTATAATATAACAGTTAATGAGTGAAAATGAGGTATAAGTACAACACAAAATGCTAATTATAATTTGCGTAACCTTATACACCTTGTTTTGTTGCAAATCCACCTGGATAAGACAGGTTCAATACTACCATCAGTATACAGTACCTTCTTCTCTCTGCTTTGGCTTAAAGAAAATTGTAGAGGTCTGCAAGGAGAAATGACTGTGTTCCACTGCCTAGTGAAGTTACATTTCCTTAAAATCTTTGTTTTATTTGGACCCAGATCATACTCAAGTACAACATACAGGCAAATTCAGCCTTGAAAGATACACCCTGTAACATGATATTATGCCTCAGAATTATTTGTAAACTAAGAAACACTGTTGATTTTACGTTAACATTTTATCCATCAAACCGGCTGAGAAAAAACAGACTAAACTTTCACTGTATCCACCGTAGGGAGTGACTACCAGATACAAATCATAAGAAGAATCACAGTAACAAGCTTGAATATGCTTGACCCTGAGTATGCTACTTTAATCAATAAAATCAGTTTCCTACCTCAACTTTGTGAATTCCAACTCCTGTTAAAATAGAGAAAGAAAAGGATTTTCTCAGAAGGAAGCAGAGAGGAAGAATTTGTTTAGCAAATACTTCACTGAAAACAAGCCAACCACTTTGATAGCAAGGAAGATTGCGTTAACTAAACAGTTTCCCTTATATCAACACAATGAATGAAATACTTTTTTTTTTTCTATATTTTTTCTACATATAGTCTCAATCTGTAAAGTCTTAATAATTTATTTAAAAATTCCTGGTAACACCAGGACATACAAAGTGAGGTATATATATATATATTTGTAACAATGGAAAAGGGAAATAGGATAATGTGAAACCATATTTGCAGTTGAACTAATAAATGGAAAAAAATACATAAAAGTTTTAGCCTAAACATACTTCTAACTCACTACATGCCTGCAGTTTTATTCCTATCTCGGAATATATGGTCAGGAAAGAGAAAATGTAAAATAAAAATTTTAATAAAATATGTGTGGAGGTGAAATATAATTTACTACAAACTGCAAACAATTTAAAGAGATTTTCAGAAGGATTAAATTTGGTTACCCACTTAAATTTCCCTGCCTATTTAGCACATAAAATACTGTTGCCATAAAAAGCTTATTCTCTCATCTTTAGCTACTTCCTAATGAAGTCATAAAGAATTCCTAATGAGGAATGAGGAAAAGTTGTAAAGCAAGCACAAGTCTTGGACAGAACATAATATGCATATACAAATTAGTATTTAAATCTTCTCTCCATTTGCATGTCATTGGACTCTAACAAATATCAGGACACCCATATCTAATTTCATCTTTAAAACCTCAAACTTAGTTTGACAACTTTATCATATTTTCCTGGGATTTCAGTTTTCTAGAGGCTAAAAGTATTTATTTAACTCTTTTTATTTGTAATATTTATTTTCAGATCAGAAAACTAGCAACTGAAATGCTTGGTTTAACACATTTTAGGGGGGATTTAGAATAAAAATAATAATTGTTATTATTATTATTATTGCCTATAGGTGTTATTAAAGGACTGGATAGAGTCTCTACACAGCAAAGTAACAAAAAGCAAAAGCACAAAACATGTAATCTTGTAACTGTAAATGTAAACAATTTTTTCTATTTTCTTAATTTTATTGTGAATCAACAGCTTATATTTAACAACATCTTCAAATCCAATTTTTGGATTGTAGTTTGCAACAAATTATTGTAATTTTATTTTCTGTAAGACAGTGGCCTGCAAAAATAGTGTGCAGAAGGTTCAGAATTCTGCAGAAAACCACTTCATATTTACATTTAAATAAAATAGTTGAATATTGCCATCTTTCCTATTAACACATCTGCAGGAGACCAATAAAAACCCTCTTCCTTTGTATCCTCTCACTGACTCAATTTAACTTGAGGTGTAACAATGTCAGAAAAAATCATCAAAAACTCAAGAAAAGGAGCAAGTTTGTAGAATTAGAATTTCATATTATTGATGGAATCTGTGCTAATTTTCTCATCTTTAAAACTTAATCTTGTCACTTCTATTCTAATTATTGTTTAGACTCAATGTTATTTTTCCTCACCTAATAACATCTTTATTTTACAGAGTGTATAACATAACATCTTTATTTTACTGAGTGTTTGGGATTTTATGTATTTATATGACTTTTTTTTTTTTTTTTTTTTTTTTTTTCCTGAAATGCATTATAGATTCTTTAAAAAACCCTTTTCAGAAGGCTAAAAAGGGGTCTGAATATCTGGGCAAATAAGTCATGTAAAACTCTGAAGACTTTACTAATCTCTTACAAACTTTCTTTACTGTGCAATTCTATTTCTGTTTCAAATTCTAATTGTAGGATTTATAGTTATTTCTGTTTACAGTTGAAAGGATATATTTTTTTTTAACTTTGAAATGTCAGTTCATTTTTATTTTTTTTCTTTTTAACTTTAGATATCCATAGCCAGTGGTAGTCAGTATTGCAGTGAGTTTTGTAAAATTAGTTATTGGTGAAACATTGTACACACATTAGGTAGATCACCATTTAGTGACAAATCTGGATCATAATACAACACTGTTAGAAACAATTTAGGAGAAATTGCCACCAAACAAAGAATGAGATCATTTTTTTTAAGATAGCGTCCTGTATAAAGATCCCCACTAAGTCCTGTGTAACAGAACAATGACAGGGTTCCAAAAACAATGTTATTAAGTTTTAAAATATTTAAAAAATAAATAAACTATTGAAAGACTAAGGTCAATAGTACACTGCTTGACAGAAAGGTAGGGTGATCTATAGTGAAGAAGTTGTGTACAGAGAGATCAGTGACACTTAAAAGATTTGTAGCTCAGTTGTGCAACATCCTTGGTCTTATACCAACCACTGTAGGAAGATAAAATTATTATCTATGTATTGGTACATGTAAGAAATTACAAATTGAAAGAAATATTAAGTAGAGAGACAAATGTCACATTTATTTTTTATTTATTTATTTATATATTTATTTTCCTGTGATGAAAACATATAAGATTATCATGAGTGAAAAAACACTTCTGAACAACTCAGGATTCTTCCCTCCTTCTTTTTTCTCTCCAGCACTTATTTTAATCTTGATTTAGCCTGAGACAGACTATTTATTTATTTATTTTGCAGAGAACCATGTTTCATGCTTAGTCAGATCAGCCAGTAAACCACAGGTGGAAAGCTGAAAAAAGCAAGCTTATGTGTTCAAGTGTTTTAAGTATCAAGACAAATTTGAAAACCTGTTTAGAATAAATAAAAGAGCTAGAGTAATAATAATAATAATAAAAATCAATCATTTCAGGTAGTAAAAAAACGCAGGAATCCCTTAGAAAATGAAATAACAAAGTGTAATCAGTGATAAGAAAGATGTTTGGTTTTCTTATGAAAGTGAGTTAGAGCTCTGAGCAGACCCTATTTTCCTTCTCAGTGTTTGGAGCAAAGTTCACTACCAGAAAATTCTCACTGGTGCCCTCTGTTTTTGTGTTGTTTCCCTTTCCCTTTCCCTTTCCCTTTCCCTTTCCCTTTCCCTTTCCCTTTCCCTTTCCCTTTCCCTTTCCCTTTCCCTTTCCCTTTCCCTTTCCCTTTCCCTTTCCCTTTCCCTTTCCCTTTCCCTTTCCCTTTCCCTTTCCCTTTCCCTTTCCCTTTCCCTTTCCCTTTCCCTTTCCCTTTCCCTTTCTTTTTTATTTTCTTTTTCTAAAATTATGGCAAAGCAGAGAAGATCTGAACAAGTATTTTTTTTATTATATTTTTTTTTTTTTAATGATAAACATTCATTGACCATGTCTTACTAAATTTCACGCCTTTATTTGTCTACAGTGGATAATTATGGCCAACTGTATCAAAAAGATGTTACATTTGTCCAAAAGAGAGGCATGCCTTGAAAAGAGTTATTAAGAAGTTCAGAAGAGCTAATGGCTATCTTAGAAGATGATATTGTCCAACTTTTTTAATATAGGACATTAAAGGAGAACCACAAGGAAATACAACATCTCCATATAGATTCATCAGGAGCATGAACACTAGGGAGGCAGAGAAGACATTAAAGATTATGGATTTTATATGAAAACATAGGTATACACCAGCCAGTAACAAAATTTATTCTGGCAAGATACTTCTGAGCTTGAAGTATCCAGAATACCAGGAACAGATGTGTGGGACTGACATCTGAACAGAATTTAGTTAAGAGAAAAAATAAGTATAAACTATTTTAAGATTACTATCTTATCACTGCATTAAACTACCCATTTATGTGCCAGTGTAATGATATAAATATTTAGCTGTACATTGCATTTAAATGAAAACCAAAATAATCTAATGTAAACTAGTTAAACTAAGATAAACTAAGATAAACTAAAACAATAAAATAAAATAAAATAAAATGAAATAAAATAAAATAAAATAAAATAAAATATAAAATAAAATAAAATAAAATAAAATAAAATAAAATAAAATAAAATAAAATAAAATAAAATAAAATAAAATAAAATAAAATAAAATAAAATAAAATAATAAAATAAAACAAAATAAAATAAAATAAATAAAATAAAAACATTAAAAGACCTTCACTGCTTATGTTACTCTCTTTCTTCATCACCCAATGAACCTAGAACAAAGGACAAAGAGATTATATCTAAAGTTTTTTTAAATGAATTTGGGAATCTTTCCAGTGTCTTAGATGTTGCTGACATCAAATCTGTGCAAAAACAAGTACAAAATATTTTTTTGTTTGTTTGTTTTTAATTTGAACAGTTTGATATAATTGCAGTTGCATTTAATTTGATTTTTTTTTTAATAAAGCAAATAAATATAACTGAGTCACACATGCTACTGTAAGGAAGGTAAGATGTTGCTGGTTGCATTTGTAACTTCTTCTGAAATAAGGTCAAAGCAAATTTATAAAGATGAGCTTTTAAATAAGTCCTTTAGAAAGTCTGCAATAGGAAAATTGAGAAGCCTAGAGGAAAAGCTTACAGTTAAATACTCCTTAAACAATAAATTATGCTGAAGCTATATGATATGATATAGGCCTCTAAAAAAAAAATAAATAAAAAGTCCTGTTTACCAGTTTATCATCTAGAATTAGGATCCTAATCAGACCAACTTTTACATTCTGATTACATCAGATTTGAATTAAAAATGACAGGTGGTAGTCAAGTTAGACTGAACTGGTTGCTACTGATAGATATTGTCCTCCTATTAAAAACAGATGGTAATTTCCTCTGCACTTCCCCTATGCTACTGGAATGCAATACTTAGTATAACTTCAGAATGTAACAGTATTTTGCTTTACAACAGTAAGTAGACCTTATTTTCAGTGATGGTTTTATTTTTCACAAAACAGGCATGTAGTACACATGTAGATAGGTACTGGACACGGCTGAAGTAATAGCTGATGCACTGAAATTATCACAAAGAATAGAGAATTAAAAGGAACAAAAAGAGAAAAGTGGCCTTACTTTCACAGTGTGAAGGTAAGTTGAATATATGTATGCAAATCTAAAAAAAATGTGCGTCTTTGGAAAAAAGAAAAAGAAAAAGAAAAAGAAAAAGAAAAAGAAAAAGAAAAAGAGAAAGAGAAAGAGAAAGAGAAAGAGAAAGAGAAAGAGAAAGAGAAAGAGAAAGAAAAAGAAAAAGAAAAAGAAAAAGAAAAAGAAAAAGAAAAAGAAAAAGAAAAAGAAAAAGAAAAAGAAAAAGAAAAAGAAAAAGAAAAAGAAAAAGAAAAAGAAAAAGAAAAAGAAAAAGAAAAAGAAAAAGAAAAAGAAAAAGAAAAAAAAGAAAAAGAAAAAGAAAAAGAAAAAGAAAAAGAAAAAGAAAAAGAAAAAGAAAAAGAAAAAGAAAAAGAAAAAAAAAAGAAAAAGAAAAAGAAAAAGAAAAGAAAAAGAAAAAGAAAAAGAAAAAGAAAAAGAAAAAGAAAAAGAAAAAGAAAAAGAAAAAGAAAAAGAAAAAGAAAAAGAAAAAGAAAAAGAAAAAGAAAAAGAAAGAAAAAGAAAAAGAAAAAGAAAAAGAAAAAGAAAAAGAAAAAGAAAAAGAAAAAGAAAAAGAAAAAGAAAAAGAAAAAGAAAAAGAAAAAGAAAAAGAAAAAGAAAAAGAAAAAGAAAAAGAAAAAGAAAAAGAAAAAGAAAAAGAAAAAGAAAAAGAAAAAGAAAAAGAAAAAGAAAAAGAAAAAGAAAAAGAAAAAGAAAAAGAAAAAGAAAAAGAAAAAGAAAAAGAAAAAAAGAAAAAGAAAAAGAGAAAAAGAAAAACATTTCTCTATTTCTATCTACCTTAATTTTCTTCACTTTATTAAACAGTACAGTACTGGTGGTATCCCATAAGTGGAGTTATATAGCTCAGTATATTTAAAAAGAAATTAACTAGGAAAAATGTACAGTGCCTTGTAAGACTAGTTATCGCCTATTACAGATGCATGATAGATGCCTAACTTCATCTTATTTTATGATCAGATGACCTGTTTAGTGGATGAGGGAAGGGCTGGGGATGTTTTTCACTTGGACATTAACAAGACATCTGATACTGTTTCCCACAGCATTCTCCTGGAGAAACTTGCTGCTCATGGCTTGGATGGATGTACGGTCCACTGGGTAAAGTTGGATGGCCGGGCCCAAAGGGTCCATTTCAATGGGGTTAAATCTGGTTGGTTGGTAGTCACGAGCAGTGTTCCCCAGGGCTCAGTACTGGGGCCAGTTTTATTTAACATTTTAATCAATGATATTGGTGGGAGGATTGAGTGCATGCTCAATAAGTTTGTGGACTACACCAAGTTAGGCATTATTGTTGATCTGTTTGAAGATGGGAAGCCTTTGCTGGATTGATGGGCCACATTGAATGACGCGATATTCAGCAAAGCTAAATGCTGGGTGCTGCAATCGAGTTATAAGAGCCACATGCAGTAGTATAGGATATTTTGATGTTAAATGTGTATGTTAAAAAATAAATAAATAAAATATATAAAATTGAAATCTAAGTAAGAAAAAATATCTACAAAATATGAGCAGGGGACAACCTGCTTGCTTTCTGAAACAAAAGCACAATTGCATTGACTTTCTTTAGAAAGATACTATCGGGAGTGACTTTGTTCAGAGAAAGAAAAGTTGCTTTATATCTTTATATATGAAACAGCATTGGACTTGGTGTTTGTGATTCTTCCTTGAAAAAAAGCTAATGAATTCTGAGTAATATGAACTTTTATTTACCTGAAAGTGAGGAAACCAATAATTTAAAGTTTAATTGTATATTTGTTTGTTTTTGGGGCAGAAGACCTAGATTTGTTAAACTGAGTGATGATCGACTTGTATATCTCATCTGGAGAAAGAAAATCTACCAGAATTTGAAAGTGTCTTTTCAGGATGACTATGAGTTCTACAACCTCTCTCACTCTATCTTTTTGTTTTTGGTGGTGGTCGTGGTGGTAGTGGTGGTGGTGGTGGTAATTTGGTTTGGTTTGATTTTTGTTTTAAATTGTGACTTACACTGTTTAGGCACATATTGATAAAGCAGAAACAGGTACATCAAAGCAACATCAGAAATTAACAATGAGCACAAAACATATCCAGCTGTTTATTTATGGTTCTTCTATTTTTATTCCTCATTCTAGTATTCCTGAAACTTCACCTGAGAGAGCTATATGAAACTCGGAAGGGCTGAAGAGCTTATTCCATAAAAATAGCTTCCATTCCATCAATAAAGTTTTTGTTGGTTGGTTTGTTTGTTTCTTGCATTAATACACATGATTTATGATGTTTAAGTGAAAAGGGAAGAAATGACAGCATAGATAAACAGCAGCAATGAGTCCAGGATGCAAAATCTTTAAGCTATTTAAACACAGATTTCTTAAACTTAGGCAAGCTGTGCATACAGCTGAAAAACAGACTCAGAGCTCAGATTATGACACCACCAATAGTATGCATCACCTTTCTTAGCTGATGCATGTTTCACCCACAGTGCTAAAATTCACCATCATCCTGAGAAACACTTCCAAAGATGACATGATGATTGTGCGAGTACTGCATTCTGATACTTGTATCTGTCAGTAATAAGTATTTAAAATTTTAATTTTCTTTATTTATGTCAACACTTGCATGAAACACTATTTTGTTTTAGGAAAAAGAAATGCTTCTTCCTTGCTAGCTGTTTACATGGAGACTTTATCTTAATTAGTTTCATAAATAATTCATAATGGAGGTGATTCTAATGCAAGGGATGTAAAGTTTTCTGTAACAGAGTAACTTTCTGTCATGAATTTCAGGATTATTTTTATTTTTTAATTTTTTTACAATAAAAGAAAAATTACAAAACATTCAATGCTAATGAACACCTGAGATCTTCTGTAAAACTTACTTTCTTTGGCTCATTCTCTTGCGTCATCAAAAATCAAGTTAGAAATATCACAGATTTGTTTCCTTCAGAAGAGTGCATCTTGTTTCTGGTGTACATCACAAGATATTATTTTGCAATAAATTTCCTGAAAAGCATGGACAATTACTTGAAAAGATGTGCAATCTGTTCATCTTACTATTTTGAAATATCTGGTAGATTAATGTTTTTAAAGACTGAAATTCTTCAGTTTGAGATTTTACACAAATGTTGCATATAGTCATTCTTGAAGAGTTCAGAAAAAAAAAGATCAGCTTTAACAATGGCATTGGTTACTGTGTGATTACGTGGTACAATATTTTTAATAAGTATTACCACTAAATAACAACTTCTCAAGACATAATTAAAATAAAAATCCACCATGCTTTTTAGCAAGCAGAGCATAAGGGACTCTATTTAAAAACTTGGATAGTGGGAATATCTTGAGTTTTGTAGAATAAAGGACCTTCTAATACTTTAGAAATAGCAATAATATTTCATTGTGAGCTATGTACTAGAATGTGGTCTTTCTCATATATGTAACAGTGTAAAGAACACTTTTGAAACATCTTTGGAAAAAGAGGTGAGAATTAAGAGACTGTCAAGCATTAATCAATATTTTTCCCATCCTACAATTTTATAACTTCTGAACTCAAGGCCTTCTACTCCAACAGAAGGATTAATCAAAAAAAAAAAAAAAAAAGGAAGAAAAGGAAGAAGAGATGTAATCGAAGAATATAAGAATATATTCTTTGCTGGGAATGAAATAAAATATATTAAAAGGAAAGAAATGGAGAAATTGAACCTTATACTTCTGAAGTTTTATATAAGTATTATATAGTGCTCTGCTTTTACCCTGCAAATACAGACACAATTTTTTTAAAACATTTACCTATACATTTGTGATAGGTATAAAGGACTTAGAAATAATATAAGGAATACGTCCAGTTTTATATACCTTAATTAGAACTGAGCTTCTAATGGATCACAGAAATGTATAATTGGGAATATACTCATCAAGAACTAAATTCTGCAGCACTTGTTTCTTTTAAAATACAGATATCTTTAAAATTCATAATGTGTTGTCTGTAAGTAAAGTAAAGGAATGTAGACATATTTTTTAGTCTTTACTTCATTCATATTTTTATGACAAAATACCACGCATCAATAACTAGCATATTATCCAAGAAAAATAATAATAATAAAAAAAGATTTTAACTAAACACTTGATCCAATATGCATTGAAACAAGTGGTATTTTGTTGAGTTCACTTTGGTGAATTGGTCTTTGGTGAATTCAATGCATATTTGATTAGGTACATAAGCATTCACAAAATACTTGCATCTAATGATTCTGCCAAAGTGTTTCTGCATTCCTCACTTCTGACATTGTCAGATTTTAATTGTAACTGCAAAAAGTAAATCACCTTATAGTCTGAAGAAATAACATAAGATTGAGCAAATCCATCCACAACATTCTTCCTAGATGTTTTCTGTGCAGTTCAAATTAGAAATTGTATAAACCTGACATTTCAGATATCTTGTGTTTGAAAGTGTTACAAATAAACAGATGAGAAAGTATGTCTTTAAGAATTAGTTTTAATTGTCTTCAAAAGAGCTTGTGTATTATACTAAGGAAAAAATATATATATATATTCACATATGTAATTTGCTTCCTGTTTTCTTACAAATTCATGACTTTGTCCAGGTTGGCTATGTTTTTGATCATCCAAGCATGGTGAAGATTTCAGAGGTAGTATACTTAAAAGCATGAAAACATTGTAGCTGGCTACAGCTGTCTTATTGCCTCTTGAAGTCCAGGAAACTAGAGCACTGTAGTTCTGTTTTGTTGTTGTTGTTGTTGTTGTTGTTGTTTGTTTGTTTTATTTTATTAAATTATTTATTTAATATTATTATGTATTTTTTATTTTATTTTTAAGTAATTAAAAAAAAAAGAATTTAAGATGGCATTGAAATATTTGGGACTATACTGAAAAAAAACACTATAAGGTAAGTTCTTTTACTGTTCAAAGAGACTTCAGCTACTGGCATTCAAGATTGTTCACTGTTGTGCAACAGAGGATAGTTTTACCTCCATTGAAGTTAAAGGGAATTTTGCCATTGAATTTGCTAGTCATGTTTTCACTAAAGTTCTTTGCAGTACAACGATCTTTAGACTAAAAGTTATAATGTTAAGAACATGTCTCATATTCTTAATAATATACTAGAGGCAAGATGTGTTTTGAAGGTTCTTGATTTGTTCTGTGTAATAATGAAATTTTGCTGATTGGGTGATAATCACAGAATCGTAGGATCATTAAGGTTGGAAAAGACCTCCAAGATCATCTGGTCCAACCATCCCCCTGCCACCAGTATCACTTACTAAACCATGTCCCTAAGCACCAGGACCAACCTTTTCTTAAACACTCCCAGGGATGGTGACTCCACCACCAAACTGGGCAACCCATTCCAATGCGTAACTACCCTTTCTGAGAAGAAATGTCTCCTAATTTCCAACCTGAACCTCCCCTGGTGCAACTTGAAGCATGTATCTGATGAAGACGTGAAATAGCACTGGTCCCTAACAGCAACCCCTGAGGGGTTCCACTCATCACTGGTCTCTACTGAGCTATTGGCTGCAACTTTCTGACTGTGTCCATCCAGCCGATTCCTTAGGGAATTCCTTACTCCTACAGAGTAGTCTACCTGTTAAATCCATGTCTCTCCATTTTAGAGACAAGAATGTTGTGTAGGATGGTATCAAAAGCCTTGCTCTTCCCTTTTCCACCATATATGTATTACTTTATCCACCATATACATATTCTTTTATCTACCATCTATATTTATATACTTTGGTTAGATACTCCTGGAGCCTTCTTTTCTGTAGGATGTACAGTGCTAGCTCTTTCAGTCTTTTAGTCCTCCTCACAGAAGGAAATCATCATCTTCATCATCACTGATCATCTTCATAGTCCTACATTGGATTCTTTCCAGTAAGTCCATATCTCTTTTGTATGAGGGGGCCTAGGACTGGACATGGTACTCGAGATGCGACCTCATCAGTGCTGAAACGAGTGAAGGGTCACCTCCCTTGACCTGCTGGCATTGCTCTGCCTAGTATAGAAAAGAGTATCATTAGCCTTCTTTTCTACAGGATTCATATTGATGGCTCATGTTCAAACTGGTGTCCAGAAGGACCCCCAGGACCTTTCCTGCAAAGCTGCTTTTCAGTTGGGTGGCCCCCAGCACATAGTGGTGCTTGGTGTTTTTCCTCCCAGATGCAGTACTTTGCAATTCTCCTTGCTGAACTTCATGAAGTGTCTGTGCTCCTATTTCTTCACCCTGTTCAGGTACCTCTGGACTTCTGCTTAACCCTCTGACAACTTTGCCACTCCTCTCGGTTTTGTATCATCTGCAAAGTTGCCCCATCACACAGATATTTAATAAAGATTTTATACAGGACTGGAACCAGTATTCACATTTGAGGTATATTGTTATTTTCTGACCTCCAGCTAGAGTTTGTGCCACTTACCCCTAACCTTTCAACCTGGCTATTCAGCCAGTTTTCAGTCCACCTCATTGTCTCCCAGTTCAGCCCATACATCAACAGTTTCTATGGGGGCTGCATGGTTCAGAATCTGTTGGCATGCTAGTTTATAAGGATCTATTGTAGCAGTAACAACTTAAGATGTCCCTTCAGATTCTCATAAGAAAAGTGTCTTGTGTTGTCAGTGATCTAGTCAAAGTAATACTTTATTTCCTTCCAATTACACAATGCATTTTCTTCCCTTTTCAATGAGAAATAAATTTCAGTTTAAGGTAAAGAGTAATAGAAATCAATGAGACTTTTTTTTTTTTTTCCTCATGTCTGTTTCTTCATATTAATCCCATAAATAAAGTGTTTATAATAAATATTTATAATGTTTATTATAAGCATTTAATAAACATATAATAAACATTTGATATCATTTACTCAAAGTAATTTTGGTGGGCTTTTTGTTATGAACAATTCAAGTTCTCTATGCTAACACATACAATAACATAGCTTATATAAAGAGATTATTTTAGGATATTATGAATTAGAAAACCCCAAGTTTAAGGGTGTGTTAGCACAGAGTTCTAAGCAAGAAATATGTTTTTACTAATGAAAGTTAAGCTCTGTTTCCAGGTTTATCTGTCAGAATGAAGCTGACCATTTCATCTGTCTAAGCGTAAAGTATCACACTAGACCATGACACAGGGACCATCACAGAGAATATTTATTTCTTTTACTTACGTATTTCTATGCTTTAATGACAAACGTGGCAAATACAAAATGTTTTAGTATTTATTTTTTTTTTAGTCTCATGTCTGTAATAAAGCATTTCAAAATGTAAGAGAAAAGCAACCTCTAGGAACTCTTGTAATTTTAACATCTAATCTCTGTAATTTATGATGGAGATTAACTGAATTTTTTTCTATAAATTTACATAAAATGTAGTCAAACTTCTGAAAATGTGCTCCAGTAAAACTAGTTTTTACTTCCAGAAGGACTACTTTTTTTCTAACACAACATATTCTTGGATATTTTCATTTCTCCTACTCTATGTTACCCAATAAAAAATGATGGGTATTTTTGATGTAGTCTGATACCATTTTTATCAGTGATAAATCACCAATCACCTCTTTATTTTCTGTGTGCCTTAGTATAGTTTACAGGAGGATCTGCTCTGTAATTGGTTTTGTTCTTTTTCTGAGTCAGATCTCTAGATTTTCTTTATGCTAATTACTATCACATGTATGGAGAGATGTTCCTTACCTCAGGTATAGCATGGGTCAGTGGAAATGTTTGCATAGTGGGCTTGCATAAGCACATTATACAAAGGAACTTGCGACCATTCATGTGATAGCCTAAAAAATGTCCGCCTCACAGACATCAAAAGACTATCAGATTTATGGATCACCAAATACCCTAAACGTACTTAGTTTTGTTTTCAGGCCTTTGTGTAAAAGATGTTTCTCCTGTCATCCTGTAATTAGTACAGAGTCTCAATCCCACAAATGGAGTGCCTCAACATCAACTCAGGATAACTCTCACTGGCTGGTCTAAGGGTGCTGTCCAATGAAGAAGATGTTTGACATTATGATGGAGAATATGAAAGGTCAACAAGAATATGAAAGATGGGTAGATTAATCATTAACCATATTCTGCCTTGTCTGCCACATGTGCGTGGCTTTTCCATTTCCTTTTACTTATATTTTGATTGCTCACATTCTGCTCAGGCTTAATAACACCAGCAATCAGTTTGTGTAGTTAAAGTAAAATCCATCAAACTTACTCCACAGTCTGTTGTCATTTTATTATCTGATATCCTAAGAACACTTGTCACACAAGAGGAAAAAGATGTTTGTATTTGCAGTTATGTCTTGCCAGAACATGTGTGTGCTCCATGTTAGACAAAAAAAAAAAAAAAAAAAAAAAAAAGATGAAATCTCTCAAGTACAAAACTGAAAAAGCCAATTTGGTATAAAAAAAGATTACTGTGTGTTTCAAAATGGGGAAGAAAATCAGATTCATCTAACCAAATTTCACTTAAGAAGAGCCTTGCCTTGCCTTGCCTTGCCCTGTCCCACTCCACCATTTCCAACCCCTCCCTTCCCTTCTCCTCCTCGGCCTTCCCTTTTCCCTCTTTCCCTCCCCTTCTCTCCCTTCTCTTCCCCTTTCCTCTTGCCCTTGCCCTTTTTTTTTTTTTTTTTTTTCCCATAGGGAAGTCTTGCAAATAAAGAAAATCAGAGTTTTTGATTTATACTCATAAAATTCTCCCCTATATGGGGATTTGAAAAACACTTCATCTAGAGGAAGTCACTTTGTCTAGAGGAAGCACTATAGTACCACTTGCCTGCGTTTTCAGAATTGTTGGGCTCCTCTAGACAAGCCAGATCATACAGTATGAAAGTGAAAACAGCCACTGTTACGTAGGGAATGTGGATAGCGATTATTTAATATTAATAGAGTCAATTTAGTGAAGCCTTAGGCCACAGCATGAGCTCTGCATCACCTGAACCCGGTACAGAATGGTGATTGAGCAGCATTGAGCAACAGTGTGTGGGGTCCTGGGTGGTGCTGATGGGTCTGGGGACTGTGCTCACCAAGAATGATGCCAGAAGATAGCCTGCCCTGGGAGTTAATAGAAAACATCCTGCCTTGCAACAAAGAACTGCCAGTCTGAAGGAATATAACATATATCTGTTGAGAACTGTTTTGACTATAGTGGACAAAACAAAAGTTCTATGGTATATAAAAGAACACAGGGAAAGTTTTCAGCAGGGTCTTTCCTTGGACCCAGTTCGACCTGATATGTAGGTACCATTAAATCCTCACTGCTTTAATTAAGAGGCTACTCTTAATTGAAATGAATTCCAGACACCTGGGGATGGAAACTCCCCATTCTGATAGGGGAAACAACAGGATCCACTAGCAAGAATAAGAGCAATCCAAGGACTGAGCTTCCTTATGCCATGTGGAATTTTGTTCCCTTCTGTGAGTATTCAAATGATAGCACTGTCCTGACAACATTTGTGCTAGACTGTCTCTTAAACAGTACATCAAGAGCAGATGATAGTTCACTCTCAGGGTCTAGTATGTGAGACAGAAAAGGGTTGGTTCTCCATTTCAGGAGTTGTATTCAAGAGAGAAAACAAAGCAAACAGGGCGTGGGTGGTATGTCAGAAAGGTGGGGTGCGGCAGTTCGTGTGGCAGTTCGCGCAGGCAGGGCGAGCAGGGAGGGCCCCTTGCTGCACTTTTGCAGCGGTCTTTCTCTTCCGTACTCGTAACCTGCCTGCGAGGAATCTGGTCATGGTATCAACCAGGCAGAAAAACATGGCCTCTGCATCACTTGCGGCCACTCAAGCCACAGTTGCTGATGTGGCTACTCAGATGGAGGGCTCGGGAAAACCCACAGCCATCCCGGTCTTGGGATGCAGGGTGTGCCCAAGACTTCTGTTGGTATCTGACAGCAGCAGTGAGGGGTATGCCTGTGGGAGGTGTGCCCAGGTTGAAGAGCTGCTCAACCACCTAGTGGAGCTTTGGGAGGAGGTGTGCAGGCTCAGGAGCGTCAGGGAGTCAGAGAGGGAAATTGAAAGGTGGAGGTGTACTCTACCTTCTCTGAGACAGACTCACAAGTCTACCGTAGCACAAATGTCTCCTGCTATGCAGAAGACAAAAGTTCCCTCATCCCACCAGGCAGTAGGAAGAGACCTAGGCCAAGGGGGGGAATGGAGGCAGGTTCCTGTTCAGGGTGGTAGGCGAGCCCTGTCCCTGCCCACCTCACCTTCCCATCTACCCTTATATAACAGGTATGAGGGTCTAGAACACAACAGTCAGAACAACGACGTAGACAAAAGACCGTCCCAGTTGGAGAGGATGCCTAAGGCAAGGCAACCTATCCCCCGCATTGCTACATCGTACATCGTCTGTCAAAAAAGAAAGAAGGGTTATTGTCATGGAGGACTCCCTTTTGAAAGGGACAGAGGGCCCAACATGCCGACCGGACCCAACCCACAGGGAAGTCTGTTGCCTCCCTGGGGCTCGGGTGAGAGACTTTGCTAAGAAAGTCAAGCACCTGGTACGGCCCACCGACTACTACCCGCTACCGGTCCTTCCAGCTGGTAATGACGAGGTAGCAACGAGAAGTCCGAGAGCGATCAAAAGGGACTTTAGGGCTTTGGGGTGACTACTTAAAGGATCAGGGGCACAGGTTGTGTTTGCCTCTGTCCTTCCGATAGGGGGGATCGATGCTGACAAACAGACTCATCACATTAACACATGGCTTCAGGAGTGGTGCAACTGGCAGATTTTCGGGTTTTTCAATCACGGGAAGGTCTGCGCAACACCGGGCCTGCTGACACCAGATGGGATGCGCCTCTCTCAGAGAGGAGTGAGGATTTTTGCTCAGGAGTTGGCAGGGCTGATAGATAGGGCTTTAAACTAGAGTTGAAGGGGGAAGGGGATAAAACCAGGTACACCGGTGGTGAGCTAAGGGATGGTGCGCTAGAATCAGAGGGACGGTGTGCTAGTGAGGTCCTTCGGTCAGATCCACAAGTTGCTGTGTGTAGGGAGGCGCATTTGAAGTGCTTCTACACAAACGCACGCAGTATGAGGAATAAAATGGATGAGCTAGAAGTCTTGGCCCAGTCCCACAGCTACAACATCATCGGCATAAGCAAAACCTGATGGGACGTGTCCTGTGGCTGGTGTGTTGCAATAGATGGTTACAGGCTCTTCAGGAGGGACGGGCAGGGTAGGTGAGGTGGTGGGGTGGTGATGTATGTAAAGCATGGGCTGGACTGCGTGGAACTTCAAGTTGGCGATGGCAAAGTTGAGAGCCTCTGGGGATTAAGGGACGAACAAATAAAGGGGATGTCGTTGTGGGAGTCTATTACAGACCACCTGACCAGGATGACAATGCCGATGAAATATTCTTTGCAGAACTAAGAGATGCCTCAAGATCAACTCCCCTTGTCCTAATGGGGGATTTCAACTTGCCAGACGTCAACTGGGATCACCACATGGCTGACACAAGCAAGTCCAGGAGGTTCATAAAGCACCTAGATGAAAACTTCTTGGTGCAGGTGCTAAGAGAGCCAACCAGGAAAGGTGCCCTCCTAGATCTGTTGCTGGAGAATAGAGAAGGTCTTGTGGGAGACGTGGCAATTGGCGGCCATCTCGGTCATAGTGACCATGAAGTGGTTGAATTTAAAATTTATGGTG
Organism: Anser brachyrhynchus; assembly: GCF_964034855.1. Classification (NCBI taxonomy): domain Eukaryota; kingdom Metazoa; phylum Chordata; class Aves; order Anseriformes; family Anatidae; genus Anser; species Anser brachyrhynchus. The sequence goes on from NC_137697.1 coordinate 27,250,475, forward strand.
ACAGGAGGAAAACTGCCACCAAAACTTCAGCCCTGGATATGGGGAGAGCAGACTTCAGGCTGCTCAGGGAACTAGTCAGCAAGGTCCCCTGGGAAACTGCTTTTGAAGGCAATGGCGTCCATCAGTGCTGGTCAGTCTTTAAGCACTGCCTCCTAAAAGCACAAGATCAGGCAATCCAAAATATCGGAAGTCAGGCAAGCAGGGCAGAAGGCCGGCCTGGCTGACCAGGGAACTTCCACTGGAGCTTAGGCGAAAAAAGAAAGTGTATGGCTGCTGGAAGGAGGGTCAGACGACAAGGAAGGAACACAGGGATGCTGTTCGTGTTTGTATGGAGAAAATTTGTGTGGCCAAAGCCCAACTAGATTTGAAGCTGGCCATGTCTGTGGGAGACAATAAAAAAGGGTTTTTTTAGATATGTGAACAGAAAAAGGAGAACCAAAGAAAACATAGGTCTGCTACAGAACTCAAAGAGGAGGTGGAGAGGTTGAGGGCTATTAGGGAGTGTGAGCGGGAGATAGACTGGTGGAGTGACTCCCTGCAGGGCCTGAAGGAGAGGTACCAGGGTGAGACACCCCGAATGGAGATGGACCCCCTGCCCTATCACTGTCGGGCAGAGGGAGGCGACCTAGGAGTTGAGGAGGGGTGGAGACAGGTCCCTGCTCGACCTTTCAGGCAATGCCCCCCCCACCTGCCCCACCTTCCCAGGTGCCCTTACTTAACAGATTTGAGGCCCTGGAGCTTGAGAGACCGGTGGGTGAGGACGAGGTAGAAAGTCTACCCAGGAGGATGCCTAGGGCGAGGAAGCCGACTACACACCTCAAGACTGCCTCCACCAAGAAAGACAGAAGGGTGATTGTAGTAGGCGACTCCCTTCTCAGGGGAACAGAGGGCCTTATTTGTCGACCTGACCCTAACCATAGGGAAGTCTGCTGCCTCCCTGGGGCCAGGGCCAGGGATGTTGCCAGGAAGCTTCCCAACCTGGTCCGCCCCTCTGACTACTATCCTCTTTTGATAGTCCAAGCTGGCAGTGACAATATTGAAGAGAGAAGCCTGAAGGCTATCAAACGGGACTTTGGAGGACTGGGACGGTTAGTGGATGGAGCGGGAGTACAGGTGGTGTTTTCGTCTATCCCTACAGTGGCAGGGAGGGGTACGGAGAGGACCCGGAAAGCCCACCTGATAAACACGTGGCTCAGAGGCTGGTGCCAACACAGAAATTTTGTTTTTTTTGACCATGGGGTGCTTTACTCGGCATCCAGCCTGATGGCTGCAGACGGGTCCCTATCTCTATGGGGAAAACGGATCCTAGCCCAGGAGCTGGCAGGGCTCGTTGAGAGGGTTTTAGACTAGGAAAGAAGGGGGATGGGGCTGAAATTAGGCTTGTTGGAGCTGTGCCAGGGGGAACAATGTCAAAGCCGGGGGAGAAGGCAATGGCCCGACTGAAGTGCATCTACACTAATGCACGCAGCATGGGTAACAAACAAGAGGAGCTGGAAGCCATCGTGCAGCGGGAAGGCTATGACTTGGTTGCCATCGTGGAAACGTGGTGGGACCACTCTCATGACTGGAGTGCTGCAATGTCTGGCTATAGGCTCTTCAGAAGGGACAGGCTGCACAGAAGGGGTGGTGGTGTGGCTCTCCATATTAGAGAGTGTTTTGATGTTGAGGAACTTGAGGCTGGGAATGATAAGGTTGAGTCTCATGGGTTAGGATCAGAGGGAAGGCCAACAAGGGAGGCATCCTGGTGGGGGTCTGTTATAGACCACCGAACCAGGATGAGGAGACTGATGAGGAGTTCTACAGGCAGCTGGCAGAAGCCGTGAAATCGTCAGCGCTTGTTCTCATAGCGGACTTCAAATTCCCAGACATATCCTGGAAGCACAACACAGCCCAGAGAAAGCAGTCTAGGGGGTTTCTGGAGAGCGTGGAAGATAGCTTCCTGACGCAGCTGGTTAGAGAGCGTACCAGGGGAGGTGCCCCGCTAGACCTTCTGTTCACAAACAGTGATGGACTGGTGGGAGATGTGGTGGTCGGGAGCTGTCTTGGGCAGAGTGACAACAAAATGGTTCAGTTCTCTATTCTTGGCGAAGCCAGGAAGGGGACCAGTAAAACCGCTGTATTGGACTTCCGGAGGGCTGACTTTGAGCTGTTCAGGACACTGGTTGGCAGGGTCCCTTGGGAGGTGGTTCTGAAGGGCAGAGGAGTCCAGGAAGGCTGGGCGCTCCTTAAGAATGAAATCTTAATGGCTCAGGAGTGGTCTGTCCCCATGTGCACAAAGACAAGCCGGCGCGGAAGAAGACCGGCCTGGCTGAACAGAGAGTTGTGGCTTGAGCTTAGGAGAAAAAAGAGGGTTTATAACCTTTGGAAAAGAGGGCGGGCCACTCAGGAGGACTATAAGGATGTTGCAAGGCTGTGCAGGGACAAAATTAGAAAGGCCAAAGCTCATCTGGAGCTCAATCTGGCTACTGCTGTTAAAGATAAAAAAACATGTTTTTACAAATACATCAGCACAAAAAGGAGGACTAAGGAGAATCTCCATCCTTTACTGGATGCGGGGGGAAACTTAGTTACAAAAGATGAGGAAAAGGCTGAGGTGCTCAATGCCTTCTCTGCCTCAGTCTTTAGCGGCAAGACCGGTTATTCTCTGGATACCTGGTACCTTGAGCTGGTGGAAGGGGATGGGGAGGAGGATGTGGCCCTCGCTATCCATGAGGAAACAGTTGGCGACCTACTACAGCACTTGGATGTATGCAAGTCGATGGGGCCGGATGGGATGCACCCGAGGGTACTGAGCGAACTGGCGGAGGAGCTGGCCAAGACACTTTCCATCATTTATCGGCAATCCTGGCTATCAGGGGAGGTCCCAGTCGACTGGCGGCTAGGAAACATGACGCCCATCTACAAGAAGGGCTGGAGGGTAGACCCAGGGAACTACAGGCCTGTTAGTTTGACGTCAGTGCCAGGGAAGCTCATGGAGCAGATTATCTTGAGTGTCATCACGCGGCACTTACAGGGCAACCAGGTGATCAGGCCCAGTCAGCATGGGTGTATGAAAGGTAGGTCCTGCTTGACGAACCTGATCTCCTTCTATGACCAAGTGACGTGCTTGGTGGATGAGGGGAAGGCTGTGGATGTGATCTACCTTGACTTCAGTAAGTCTTTTGACACCGTTTCCCACACCATTCTCCTCAAGAAACTGGCTGCTCGTGGCTTGGACTAGCGTACGCTTCGTTGGGTTAAAAACTGGCTGGATGGCCAGGCCCAAAGAGTTGTGGTGAATGGAGCCAAATCCAGTTGGAGGCCGGTTACTAGTGGAGTCCCCCAGGGCTCAGTGCTGGGGCCAGTCCTCTTCAATATTTTTATCGATGACCGGGATGAGGGGATCGAGTGCACCCTCAGTAAGTTTGCAGATGACACCAAGTTAGGTGCGTGTGTCGATCTGCTCGAGGGAAGGAAGGCTCTGCAGGAGGATCTGGATAGGCTGGACCGATGGGCTGAGGTCAACTGGATGAAATTCAACAAGGCCAAGTGCCGGGTCCTGCATCTGGGGCGTAACAACCCCAAGCAGCGCTACAGGCTGGGAGATGAGCGGTTGGAAAGCTGCCTGGCAGAGAAGGACCTGGGCGTACTAGTTGATAGTTGGCTGAATATGAGGCAGCAGTGTGCTCAGGTGGCCAAGAAGGCCAACATCATCCTGGCCTGTATAAGAAGCAGTGTGGCCAGCAGGTCTAGGGAAGTGATTGTCCCCCTGTACTCGACTCTGGTGAGGCCGCACCTCGAGTAGTGTGTTCAGTTTTGGGCCCCTCGCTACAGGAAGGACATGGAGGTGCTCGAGAGAGTCCAGAGAAGGGCAACGAGGCTGGTAAGGGGTCTGGAGAACAAGTCTTACGAGGAGCGGCTGAGGGAGCTGGGGTTGTTTAGCCTGGAGAAGAAGAGGCTCAGGGGAGACCTCATCGCTCTCTACAGGTACCTTAAAGGAGGCTGTAGAGAGGTGGGGGTTGGTCTATTCTCCCACGTGCCTGGTGACAGGACAAGGGGGAATGGGCTAAAGTTGCACCAGGGGAGGTTTAGGTTGGATGTTAGGAAGAACTTCTTTACTGAAAGGGTTGTTAGGCATTGGAATGGGCTTCCCAGGGAAGTGGTTGAGTCGCCATCCCTGGACATCTTTAAAAGACGTTTAGATGTTGAGCTTAGTGATATGGTGCAGTGGAGGACTTGTTAGTGTTAGGTCAGAGGTTGGACTAGATGATCTTGGAGGTCTCTTCGAACCTAGACGATTCTGTGATTCTGTGATTCTGTGATTCTGTGATAGATGGGGAGGGTCTCCTCACAGACAATGACATAGGCAAAGCAGATACGTTTAACGCCTTCTTCACCACTGTCTTCAACACTGATGATGGGCTTCGGGACCCAGGGTGCCCTGAGATGGAGGACTATGACGGTGGGAATGATAAACTCCCAACCGACCCTGAACGTGTGCGGGATTTGCTGCTCCACCTGGATCCATACAAGTCCATGGGTCCAGGTGGGATTCATCCCAAGGTGCTTAAAGAGCTGGCTGACGTCATAGCGGGACCGCTCTCAATTATTTTTCAATGATCTTTGGAATCTGGAGAGCTCCCAGTAGACTGGAAGCTGGCAAATGTTGCGCCAATTTTCAAGAAGGGTAAGAAAAAAGACCCTAGCAATTACAGGCCTGTCAGTCTCACATCAGTGGCTGGTAAAATTATGGAGAGGATGATCCCTGAAGTTATTGAAGTGCACCTGGGGGACAATGCAGTCATTGGTCCCAGCCAACATGGGTTCATGAGGGGTAGGTCCTGCCTAACAAATTTAATTTCTTTTTATGATAAGATCACCCATCTAGTCGACCAAGGGAAACCAGCTGATGTGATCTTTTTGGACTTCAGCAAAGCTTTTGACACGGTTTCCCATAGGATCCTACTGGACAAAACGTCCAGCATACAGCTAAACAAAAACATCATACAGTGAGTGAGCAATTGGCTGACGGGCAGGGCTCAAAGGGTTGTGGTAAATGGGGCCACATCAGGCTGGTGGATGGTCACTAGTGGGGTCCCTCAAGGCTCCATTTTAGGGCCAGTCCTCTTCGATGTTTTTATAAATGATTTGGATGTAGGACTAGAAGGTGTTCTGAGAAAATTTGCCGATGACACCAAACTTGGAGGAGTTGTGGACTTGGATGAGTGTGGAAAGGCCTTGCAGAGAGATCTGAACAGATTGAAGAGCTGGGTGATCACCAGCCACATGAAGTATAACAAAAGCAACTGCTGGGTGCTGCACCTGGGACGGGGCAAACCTGGCTATACGTACAGACTGGGCGATGAGACACTGGAGAGCAGCCCTGCAGAGAGGGATCTGGGAGTTGTGGTTGACAGCAAGTTGAATATGAGCCAGCAGTGTGCCCTGGAAGCCAGCAGGGCCAACCGTATCCTGGGATGCATCAAGCATCAAGCATTGCTAGTCGGTCGAGGGAAGTGATTGTCCCACTCTACTCTGAGCTGGTGCGGCCTCACCTCAAGTACTGTTTGCATTTCTGGGCACCACAGTACAAAAAGGACATTAAACTGTTGGAGAATGTCCAGAGGAGGGCAACGAAGATGGTGAAGGACCCAGAGGGTAAGACATGTGAGGGCCGGCTGAGGTCACTGGGCCTGTTCAGCCTGGAGAAGAGGAGGCTGAGGGGAGACCTCATCGAAGTCTACAGCTTCCTCGCAAGGGGGAGTGAAGAGGCAGGTGACCTATTCTCCGTTATCACCAGTGACAGGACCCACGGGAACGGTGTTAAGCTGAGGCAGGGGAAGTTTAGGCTGGACATCAGGAAGAGGTTCTTGACCGAAAGGCTGGTTGCACACTGGAACAGGTTCCCAGTGAAGTAGTCACTGCACCAAGCCTGTCTGAATTTAAGAAGAGATTGGACTGTGCACTTAGTCACATGGTCTAAACTTTTGGGCAGACCTGTGCGGTGCCAGGAGTTGGACTTGATGATCCTTATGGGTCCCTTCCAACTCAGGATATTCTATGATTCTCTGAGAAACATACTCAGATTTTTACAGCAAACTCTAATGCAGAATATAGCGAGTGACTTAGGAGAATCACAAATCCATACACTACTACTTGTGAAGTCTGTTATTGTCCATAAGCAGATGTGAAAAAAGAACCCTCTCTCAAGGAAAATTTAAAGGAAATAATATAGAAAACTGCTGCAATTGAAAGGTATTTAGATACTACTAGCTATTAACTGTTCATGTGTGAGAATTGAAGTTCCATTTTTGCAGTGGAAAATTCCACTAACTTTGCATATTCAAAAGTGATTGTGGAACTATAACAGGGATATAACAGTGTCCCCACTGTAAGTTAAGCAGATAAAGGGAGAGTGGATGGTTCCACTGTTCCAAAATAAGGACAGCTAAGAAAAACAAGATAAGCAGTTCAAAATCAGTAAAAACAAACAAACAAACAAAAATCATGGGCCATCGCAGGCAATCATAGTCATGAGAGAAGAAGGAAAAAAAAAAAAAAAGAAAAAAGAAAAGGAAAAGGAGAAATTAAAGGTTGATCAAATAAAATTGTTCATAGATGGTATAGTAATAAATGTCAAGTAGTGTGTTAAGCTGTAGTACTCAGCCAATGAGGAAACAGGTTAGGAATTAAGTGTAAGGTAATGGAGAATATTAGGTTATGATATACTTTTGCTGCGCGCTCCTGCTTCCAGGACGCCCACCATTGCAATTGTGAATAAAAATTTTACTGCACTAAGATCCTCTCTTTAGACTGTGTTATTGGCTGCAGATTGTTTCTCACACATGTAAATAAAGTTAAAAATATCGTTGCATTTCAATGTATAAAATGCAGTCAGTCCACATAGTCAGTCCACACATGTAAGGAAAAGTCCACACATGCAAGGAAAAAGTCAATAAAACTAAAGAGAAGCAGAGATCGTTTCGAATTTACTAACAGAGGAATTCCCTTCTTTGACTTTCAAATGCAATGAGCTTTGATAGACTCTCTGCACATTATTCCACCTACAATTCTTGGATTCACACCTTGATTTGTGTCAACTGACTTACTGGCTTTTTATCAAGGTGTCCAAATATACAATGCTTTCATTACCTACCCAACCCTTCTGTCTCGTTATGTGAGATACAAGCCTACTAAGCTGTCACTTAATGGCAGTCGTTACTTCAGAGCTCCTGTACTTCTGCGGATGAGGGTGAGAATGGTGACTGATTTATCACTATTTTAATATGTACTTGACCTGTGAGTCAATATAAATGTTTCAGTCAGTTGTAGCAGAGGGCAAATGACCCAGTCCTGTGGATGCAGTGAGCTAATATAGGTACTCTAGTTTTTCCCAATTTCCTGAGAAGTTGTTAAAGTTTTCTTTTGCTTGACATTTACTAATCTTATTAGCTGAGAAGTGCCTAGTATTTCCCTTAGAGTTAACATCAGTTAAAAAAAAAAAGAAAGAAACAAAAAACTATTAGCTCAGAATCACTTTGTCATTCCTTAAGTACTATTCAGATGAATTTACTGCCAAAGGAAAGAAAATGAAATCATACAGCTTATACGTACTCTTAACTTTCCAGGCTTTTTATTATTATTATTATTTTAAGATAATGCTAAACTCATTGAATAATTTATATTTTTTTTTGCTTCTACAATGCCTTCTGTTCAAGCCTATGAACATGATTTAAAAATATGTAATAAACAGCTAGAACAGCACAGGTTAAAGAAGAATTTAAAAGCATATTGTCTCAGCTTTAAAGAAGTGAAAATTGAAATGCAACAAAAGTAAGAAACTTTCTGAAAGAACAAGATGAACTCTCAGGTTTCAGGGTAAGGCTGACTGACCCGTAGTTCTCCAGGTAACTTTCTTGCGATTCTTGGAAATAGGAGTGACCTTTCCTTTCTTCCAGTTCTCTGCGGGTCCAGCAGATCACGTCCCCTTGCTGGTTCCTTTATTGTAAGCAGCAGGATGTTATTGGCAATGTATTTCAGAAAAGTACTAGATTACTTGTACCCTCCAGGATTATTGGAGTGGGGTAACTCCACCAAGAAGAAAGGTGTCTAAGAGTGTGAGGCTTCTTCCAGTTGTCTGAAGAAGGCCTCACCAACTTTTTCTTCCTGATCAAAACATTTTGTAGCAGGTACCTACCCTAGTATTGCCAATTTTGGTCTCCCCATAATCCCGAACCATAGACTGTTGACTGGCTCATCACCCAGCCACTCACAGAACTCCATGCTGTCCTGCTGCTGTAATTCTGCTGCTCTGTAACATGAAAGACAATTCTCCCTCCTCACCTTCCCAGTCTGTCCTTCCTAAACCACCTGCATTCATCCATGGCAGCACTGCAGCAGTACATTGCTGAGTCCTCTGTGATTATATCAACACTCATGCTTTGGTTGTCAGCCTGGTTCTCTGCTTTCTCATGAGATAGTTGCCACTTTCCTCCTCCCTTCTTGTTCCTAATTTAATGCTCTCTTCTTGAAGCTGGCCAGCATGTTTACAAAGATATTTTTCTTTCCTGCTTGATCAAGTGGATCTCTTCAATTCTAAGCAACTGTCAGTCTTGAAAGAAGGCCCCATGGTCATGAAAATTAAAACTTTGTTGCTGACATCAACTGCACAAACATTTTTTGGCTTACAAGCTCCATGCACTCCTCCCCAAGCTCTTCCCATTCACCAGTAGGACCAAGGAGAAATAACTAGGTCCCATGCCCTTCATTCTCATCCCCCAGAGCTATGTGATAACTTCTGGTGAGATCCTAATCTCCTTGGTCAAATTGCTGATGACCACATGGAAGAAAGTTGTGGGATAATAGTCTGAGGTTTGGACAACACCTGTCAGACTAACCATGGTGCCCAATTTCTAAGACCTCAGAAAGAAACAAATTTTCCCTGGCAGCAGGTTGTATCAGCAGACAGGCCTCCATCCTTCCAACAGGGAGTCTCCCACCACAATCTCTTGCCCTGTTCTGCTGGTGCTGCTGTGGGTCTAAGAAGCTTTGGGGCTTCACTTGGTAGAACTCCTTTCCCTTACCTGTGTGGAGACCTCAGACCTGCTTTGTAGACCAGAGCAGGATCTGTCCTCCTGGTGTCAAAATTCACAACCTCTCAGATTTCACCAGCCTGGTCATCTCCATTTCCTAACCCAACATGCACAGGTACTGCCTGTTGCTCCTTGGTGTAACTGGAGGTTCAGGCTTTTGCAATGAAGGGTCTTGAGACATATCAGGTCCATCTCCTTTTTGGTATCCCATATGCTGTGTGGTCTGCTGACCTCCCAAGCTCCATTACTCATGTAACAGACCAGCACGTATCTCCTGCAAGCAACAAAACCATGTGAGAGGTCCCTCAAGGCCACCACAGTCTTCAGTCTGTGGAGTTGCATGATGGGTACATGTGAGTTCATGCTGGGTACAGACTTCTGGTTTTCCTGGGGGTCTCCTGGGGATTGCACAATGGCTTATTCTCTACCGTTTCTAAGCACACAAACCCTGTTCACAGCAGAGTTTCTGTATCCACTTCTGCACAAAATGCTGCCTCTAAAGGCTGACTCTGTTAGCTGAAATATTAAACAGTGTAAGTTATAAAAGTACCCACTGCTATGAAGCTACAGGATGTTGACTGAAGGCTAGATAGCTCTCCAAATGTAACCTTATGAAACTGATGTTGTGATTAAAAAAATACTTGGATTGAGGTACAAATCATTGGTGCTTGGAACCACAGGGTCTTAATGTTTTTCCTAGTTCACAGAATGACAGTCTTATAGAATATTTTTATCTCTGCATTTATGTGTTGTATTATAAAATACATTTTATTTGGCCTTCTGGGAACTCTGGAAATGTGTAGTGATGGCAAACCAAAACTTAAACTGATGATAAATTAACATCACTTACTATGTCTGAATTTCAGAACAACAGAGGCATCAAAGGTATTAATAAAAATTACTATTTTTTTAATCTCTAGAGCTGTGAAGAAAACAGAAAAAAAAGTCACCTAGAAATTTGAACAACAGAAATGAAGTTTTAGAGAAGTCATTGTAATGATTGATATAGTCAAAATAAAAAATGTCTTAAAATAAACAGAGATTCAGTTCCTTCCCAAAGGGGTCTGTTGCTGAAAAGAAACAATAGCCAGTTAACAGATTAGTGAAGTTTTCTGAAGGTAAATACATAAAACATGGAAATGAATTAAATGGTGGAAGAGCTAAAAAAACATAGAGGGAGAAACATTCAAATGGTAAATTAATTTTGAAAAATACATTCCCAGAAGGTCAAAATCTTTGAAAGAATGAGTAAAAGTGTTCAGTAAGGGGAAAAAATGAATATAAACATATTTACAATAAACAACAGGGTCTGTTATGTATATACTGTCAGGATCATTCATCAATTGTTGTCTAGTCTTCGGTGCCTGATAGTAATCAAACATCATCAGCACATCCTTTCTGTTGTCTGCAAATCGTGGTGTGTTTTTGTTGTTGGTGGTGGGTTTTTTTGTTTTTTTGTTCCTTTTTTTTTCTACACAGATCTATCAGTATGTTGAATAAATTCAATCACAGACAAAATAATTAAATAATAATAATAATAATAATAATAATAATGCAGCCTACGTGACTTATATTCATAAGTGCTTTGTTGAGAACCTGACTCTAGAAAAACTCTTTTTCATTGCTATGGTAATCAGAAGAAAATGGAAAACAGAATTTACATTCAAATTCATGAAGTTAAGATTTTGCTTGTGTTTATCTAAAAGGTTGATTCATTAAAAATATTTTCATAATTTGTCTGGTAATGTTTTGCAAATTCAGCCTCAGGAGAAAACACATAGTTTGCCAAATATTTGGGGAATTACCCAACTCTTGGAAAAAGCAGCCTTTGTTTATGCTAATTATTCTTTAGAATATACTCTATATTTGTCCTATGTAATTGGAAAAAGCAAACAAACAAAACCTCTCCCCCAAAACTCCAAATACAGAGGCATGTTTATCAAAAATAATGACTCTACCTTTTCTTGTTTGCATTTCCATTATTAATAGAGAAAAGGCAGCTCCCATCCTGCAGAGAATGGAATATACAGACTAAAAAAATGGTTATTTTGGAGTGTTTTTATGAAAAATGCTATGAAATAAACTGTTGAACAATTTGCAGTAAATCAAAATGTGAACAGATTGTACTAGAAGAATAGATGATGCAACTGGCTTTTCACTTCTGGGGTCTTAGATTTAGAATCTTAAATCAAAAGTATAAATGAGTTATTTAGTCAGATTCTGGCATTAATTTATTTTGCCCCGAAGTTCATCTGGAGCTCTTTAAACCTAAGCATTGAGATGAGGTATGGGAGTCTGACATTAACAATTATGTTCAGTTATTTATGTGACACCATCTAAACCTTTCAAATCCAGGTCCTGATTTGAGAATTAGTCAGCTTTCCAATTGTTTTTAAAACTTTAGTCATGGGCATAACATCTATGTTTTGAGCAGAGTCACTACCAGATAAAAGATATCACACCTTCAGCCTACAAAGCAATCTCTGTTGAAGATGCTTTTAAAGATGAAACCATGTGTATCTGATAACAATACTTTGAGATGTGTTTAAAGCCTAAAATATGCAATATAATATAGCCATTTTGGGTTACTGTTATGTATTGTTTGCCTTAATTTGTATTAGGCTTGCTTCATATTAAACAGGAACACAAATTTTAATGACAACTCTAGATTTATAGCATTACCATAAATCGATGCATTTTCAATCTGTTTTAAGTCAACATTTATCAAACTCAGTAATGATACTGAATGTATAAGCCTATTTCCAGTAAAGTTTCATTGATACATTTATGACTTTGTCATATGGGACCTTTTTCGCTGATTTTCCTGTTACAAACCCCTGTTATGACCTTTCTATTGAAACATGGTTTTATCTCAATTGCTACAATGTGAGGACAAAGTCTTGCATATTCTATTAAATGTTTTCTGAGACTTCCAGCAAATAACCAGAGTTTATAGTTTAGCCTGTAAACCGCGTTAATATTCAGTAGCAAATATCTTTTTCAAATCTGGAAAAACAGGACTTTTGAACTGATTATTTAATTACTTCATCCACCCACAAATGAACATATTACATTTCAGTACAGCTGGTCATAAATTCAGTGCACCCTTCCTGTGGAACTCCAAGATAAGAACCATATTTTCACTGAATTTCTCCCCAGAATATCAATGAAATAAAATTTTACCCTGTGAGTACAATAAACATTTTGCCAGAGGTAACGCATTTAGATACACATCAATTCTCTGAATACGTGTAAAAAAAATTCAACTTGGAAAAAGCTGTTCAGAAGTTGCAGTATTATTTGCCTCTATCATCTTTAAACTTGAATTGCTTGAGAAATAAACTTTGAAAATGGACCTTCTCTAAATCAAATCAACACTGCTTAAATGAATGATTAGAACCAGAGTGGTCGAGCCTTATATTGAAGCAAGACAGTACTAAGCAAACTAGTTCAAAGAAGAAAAATGTGCCATTTCTGCAGAGAAACAGACAAACAAAAACAACAACAACAAACAAAAAACTACAGAAAAAAAAAAAAAAGAAAAAGAAAAAAAAGAAAAACCACCAACAAAGAACTCACAGAATCACAGAATCGTCTAGGTTGGAAGAGACATCCAAGATCATCTAGTCCAACCTCTGACCTAACACTAACAAGTCCTCCACTACACCATATCACTAAGCTCAACATCTAAACATATCTTAAAGACCTCCAGGAATGGTGACTCAGCCACTTCCCTGGGAAGCCCATTCCAATGCCTAACAACCCTTTCAGTAAAGAAGTTCTTCCTAACATCCAACCTAAACCTCCCCTGGTGCAACTTTAGCCCATTCCCCCTCATCCTGTCACCAGGCACGTGGGAGAATAGACCAACCCCCAACCTCTCTACAGCCTCCTTTAAGGTACCTATAGGGAGCGATGAGGTCACCCCTGAGCCTCCTCTTCTTGAGGCTAAACAACCCCAGCTCCCTCAGCTGCTCCTCGTAAGACTTGTTCTCCAGACCCCTTACCAGCCTCGTTGCCCTTCTCTGGACTCTCTCGAGCACCTCCATGTCCTTCTTGTAGCGAGGGGCCCAAAACTGAACACACTACTCGAGGTGCGGCCTCACCAGAGTCGAGTACAGGGGGACAATCACTTCCCTAGACCTGCTGACCACACTGCTTCTTATACAGGCCAGGATGATGTTGGCCTTCTTGGCCAACTGAGCACACTGCTGCCTCATATTCAGCCAACTATCAACCAGTACGCCCAGGTCCTTCTCTGCCAGGCAGCTTTCCAACCGCTCATCTCCCAGCCTGTAGCGCTGCTTGGGGTTGTTACGCCCCAGATGCAGGACCCGGCACTTGGCCTTGTTGAATGTCATCCAGTTGACCTCAGCCCATCGGTCCAGCCTATCCAGATCCTCCTGCAGAGCCTTCCTTCCCTCGAGCAGATCGACACATGCACCTAACTTGGTGTCATCTGCAAACTTACTGAGGGTGCAGTCAATTCCCTCATCCAGATCCTCAATAAAGATATTGAAGAGGACTGGCCCCAGCACTGAGCCCTGGAGAACTCCACTAGTGAACAGCCTCCAACTCATTTTCCTAGCTCCTCCTGAGCCTCTCAGAAACAACAGATCTTTTACCTCTGATGTGGGAAAACAAAACAGGAGATATAACATTTCATTTAAGAAGTTGTTGACTGTTGTGTAAGCCAACTGGCTTTAATAATGGTGTAAACATAGTAGAGTTAAGCTCCTCTGAAATTCAAAATCCCATCTCATGCTTTGAAGTTTCTGGGTGAATACAAAAGCAACCAATGCAGGCAAAGTGGTATACCTAGCAACAAACACCAGCTGAAAATTAAGTGCAATGACTCGATGGAAAACAGAAATGTGTGGAAATCTCGTTAAAGATATATTGCTATCAGTCTAAGAAGTCAGTCCTAATTATACACTAGCAAAGTGGTTCTTATTATCATATTGACAACACCTTACTGTATAGCAATTACAAAATGTACAAATAAAACGTGAACTAATGAATTTAAAGAATTCCGTGGAGTAAAATTGTTACACAACCTATCACAACTGTTACTGACTGCAAAGAGAGGAGCTTCTATAGTGAGTACCATGCTTTCTTACACCTTTTAAGTTGTTTTCAATAATACAATCATCATTTTTATTCTCTTAGTAGTTGTTCGAAGAATATTATATGAACAGCAAGTTAATTCTGGAAAACAGAAAAAATTGGATGAGGGAATTGAATGTGCCCTCAGTGAGTTTGCAAATGACACCAAGTTGGGGGGAAGCGTCAATCTGCTGGAGAGTAGGAAAGCCCTGCAGAGGGATCTGGACAGGTTGGATCAATGGGAAGAGACCAATGGGATGAGGTTCAACATCGCTAAGTGCTGGGTCCTGCACTTGGAGCGCAACCCCATGCAATGCTACAGGCTGGGGACAGAGTGGCTTAAAAACTGTGCAGATCTGGGGGTGCTGGTTGATGCTCACTTGAACATGAGCCAGCAGTGTGTCCAGTTAGCCAAGAAGGCCAATGGCATCCTGGCTTCTGTCAGGAATATTGTAACTAGTGAAATGATCGTGCCCCTGTGTTCTGCTCTGCTGAGGCCGCACTTTGAGTACTGTGTTCTCCTTTGGACCCCTCAGTACAAGAAAGACATTATGGCCTTGGAGCGTGTCCAAAGAAGGACTACAAAGCTGGTGAAGGGCCTGGAACATACATCTTGTGAGGAGCGGCTGAAGGAACTGGAGTTGTTTAGTCTGGAGGAGAGGAGGCTCAGGGGAGACCTTATTGCTCTCTACACCTACCTGAAAGGAAGTTGTGAGGAGTTGGGGGTTGGCCTCTTCTCACAGGTAACTAGCAGTAGGACAAGAGGGAATGGCTTCAAGTTGCACCAGGAGAGATTCAGGTTGGAAATCAGGAGACATTTCTTCTCAGAAAGAGCAGTCAGGAATTGGAATGGGTTGCCCAGGGTGGAGTCATCATCCCTGGGAGTGTTTAAGGAAAGGTTGGATGTGCTACTTTGGGACATGGTTTAGTGGGTAATACTGGTGGCAGGGGGATGGTTGGACCAGATGATTTTGGAGGTCTTTTCGTTTTTTTTTGTAAACAACCTTTTTTTTTGTAAACAACCTTTTGTAACAACCTTAATGTTTCTATGATTCTATAATTTTTTTTTTTTTTCATATTGACTCAAATGATACTTGGAGTCAAAATCACATGAATATAAAATCAAAAATATTTTGTTCTTACAAAAAAAAAAACGATAAGAGCTTATGTTAACATGGTCTATGAGCTGGACTTTGTAACCTCTACACACTTCTATAGAAGATATTTTAAACAGATGAATATTTAGAATTCATTAGAGTCTGGTGGATTGAGTCTAAGACTGGCATCTTCTGGGATACATGTTTTATCTGACTGGAGGAAAAAAGGGGGATGAGGGGAAAACAAATCAAACTCAAAACACAAATAAAAAAAAAGAAGTCCTAAACAGAAAACAATGTAAAAATGAACATAGAGTATGACAGATAATCAAATCATAGAATCATAGAATATCCTGAGTTGGAAGGGACCCACAAGCTGGATCATCACGTCTAACTCCAGACCATACACATAGCTGGGGTTGCCCCTTTTCAGGTGTAGAATCTGGTATTTGCAGTCTTAGATAATTTAAGGTTGCTACTCAAAGGCAGTTGCAAATATTATATTCTAAAAGCTTTATTCAGGTCTAAATTAATGAAAGGTTACTGGAACATAGACAACAGAATATCTTTTCTTGTTGCACTAAAGTTGGGAATTCTCAGCCAACAAGATGATTTGCCAGTTCTGCTCTATCATAAATGGATTATTTGTGGAAAGAATACTGTAGAAATCATGATTCAAGTACTAAAATGGTACTTCATTATTGCAAATGTCAGTACTTGTTCTTACAAATCTGTATTTTTTTTGATCGTTGAGAAGCAGCAAACAAAAATGTGATGAATATTGTCCTGGGTATTACAGTCAATTCTTGGATGAATAGTAAATACTACGCTTGTCATGGCAGTCTGGTGATGTTCCCGCTGACTGGAAAAGGGGAAACATACACCCCATTTTTAAAAATGGAATAAAGGAACACCTGGGGAACTGCAGGCCAATCAGTCGCACCTCTGTGTCTGGCAAGATCATGGAGCAGATCCTCCTGGAAACTATGCTAAGGCACATAGAAAATAAAGAAGTGATTGGTGACAACCAACATGACTTCACTCAGGGCAGATCATGCCTGAAAAATCTAGTGGCCTTCTGTGACAGGGTTACAGCTTTGGTGGATACGGGAAGAGCAACTGACATCATCTACATGGACTTATGCAAAGCATTCAACATTGTCCCACATTATATTCCTGTCTCTTAATTGGAGAAACATGGATTTAATAGATGGTCTCCTCACTGGGTAAGGAATTGTCTGGATGGTCACACTCAAAGAGTTGCTGTCAATGTCCAGGTGGAGATGAGTGATAAGAGGTGTTCCTTGGGGGTCAGTATTGGGACTGGTGATGTTCCACAACTTTGCTGGTGACATGGACAGTGGGATCGAGTGCACCCTCAGCAAGTTTGTGGATGACACCAAGCTGTGTCATGCTGGAGGGAAGGGATGCCATCCAGAGAGACCTCAACAGGCGTGAGAGATGGGCTGGTGCAAACTTCATGAGGTTCAAGAAAACCAATCACAAGGTACTGCAACTGGGCTGGAGCAATCCCAAGCACAAATACAGGCTGGGCAGGGAATGGATTGAAAGCAGCCCTGAGGAGAAGGAGTTGGGGGTCTTGGTTGATGAGAAGCTCAACATTAGCCAGCAATTTGTGCTTGCAGCCCAGAAAGCCAACCTGGATTGCATCAAAAGAAGTGGGACCAGAAGGAAGCGAGAGGTGATTCTCCCCCTATGCTCTGTTCTCATGAGGCCCCACCTGGAGTGCTGTGTTCAGCTTTGGGAACCCCAGCACAACAAGGACATGGACGTATGAGTCCAGAGGAGAGCCACAAAGATGATCAAAGGGTCTGGAGAACCTCTTCTATGAAGACAGGCTGATGGTTTGTTCAGCCTGGAGAGGAGAAGACTACAGGGAAACCTTATAGTGGCCTTCTAGTACCTAAAGCAGGCCTACAGGAAAGCTGGAGAGGGACTCCATCAGGGAGTGTAGTGATAGGACTGGGAGTAATAGTTTTAAACTAAAAGAAGGTAGATTCAGATTAATTATAAGGAGGAAATTCTTTACTCAGAGGGTGGTGAAGCACTGTAACAGGTTGCCCAGAGACATTGCCCTGGGAGTGTTTAAAGCCAGGTTGTATGGGGCTTTACACAACCATTTCTAGTGGAAGGTGTCCCTGTCCATGGCAGAGCGGTAGGAATTAGATGATCTTTAAGGTCCCTTCCAAACAAAATTCTATGATTCTATAATTCTAAGATTCTATGATTCCATGATTCCATGATCCTATGACCTAATTATCATGTTATTTTGTTCTGTTTTTGTTTGTTTTGGCTATAGTGTACCTAATTTTAGGAATTATTGGGTAAAAAGGAATTTTCTTTAAAAAGAAAGAAAAGAAAAAACAAAAGCAGAGGAGAGCAGACTAGAGGAGACTCGAACAGACTCGAGGAGAGGGGAGGAGAGGAGGGGAGGGGAGGGGAGGGGACTCGAGAGGAGACTCGAGGAGAGGAGACTCGAGGAGAGGAGACTCGAGGAGACTCGAGGAGACTCGAGGAGACTCGAGGAGACTCGAGGAGAGGAGACTCGAGGAGAGGAGACTCGAGGAGAGGAGAGGAGACTCGAGGAGAGGAGACTCGAGGAGACTCGAGGAGAGGAGACTCGAGGAGAGGAGACTCGAGGAGAGGAGACTCGAGGAGACTCGAGGAGAGGAGACTCGAGGAGAGGAGACTCGAGGAGAGGAGACTCGAGGAGACTCGAGGAGAGGAGACTCGAGGAGACTCGAGGAGACTCGAGGAGACTCGAGGAGACTCGAGGAGACTCGAGGAGACTCGAGGAGACTCGAGGAGACTCGAGGAGAGGAGAGGAGACTCGAGGAGACTCGAGGAGACTCGAGGAGAGGAGACTCGAGGAGACTCGAGGAGACTCGAGGAGAGGAGAGGAGAGGAGAGGAGAGGAGAGGAGAGGAGAGGAGAGGAGAGGAGAGGAGAGGAGAGGAGAGGAGAGGAGAGGAGAGGAGAGGAGAGGAGAGGAGAGGAGAGGAGAGGAGAGGAGAGGAGAGGAGAGGAGAGGAGAGGAGAGGAGAGGAGAGGAGAGGAGAGGAGAGGAGAGGAGAGGAGAGGAGAGGAGAGGAGAGGAGAGGAGAGGAGAGGAGAGGAGAGGAGAGGAGAGGAGAGGAGAGGAGAGGAGAGGAGAGGAGGGGAGGGGAGGGGAGGGGAGGGGAGGGGAGGGGAGGGGAGGGGAGGGGAGGGGAGGGGAGGGGAGGGGAGGGAGGGAGGGAGGGAGGGAGGGAGGGAGGGAGGGAGGAAGGAAGGAAGGAAGGAAGGAAGGAAGGAAGGAAGGAAGGAAGGAAGGAAGGAAGGAAGGAAGGAAGGAAGGAAGGAAGGAAGGAAGGAAGGAAGGAAGGAAGGAAGGAAGGAAGGAAGGAAGGAAGGAAGGAAGGAAGGAAGGAAGGGAGGAAGGGAGGAAGGGAGGAAGGGAGGGAGGGAGGGAGGAAGGAAGGAAGGAAGGAAGGAAGGAAGGAAGGAAGGAAGGAAGGAAGGAAGGAAGGAAGGAAGGAAGGAAGGAAGGAAGGAAGGAAGGAAGGAAGGAAGGAAGGAAGGAAGGAAGGAGGGAAGGAGGGAAGGAGGGAAGGAGGGAAGGAGGGAAGGAGGGAAGGAGGGAAGGAAGGAAGGAAGGAAGGAAGGAAGGAAGGAAGGAAGGAAGGAAGGAAGGAAGGAAGGAAGGAAGGAAGGAAGGAAGGAAGGAAGGAAGGAAGGAAGGAAGGAAGGAAGGAAGGAAGGAAGGAAGGAAGGAAGGAAGGAAGGAAGGAAGGAAGGAAGGAAGGAAGGAAGGAAGGAAGGAAGGAAGGAAGGAAGGAAGGAAGGAAGGAAGGAAGGAAAGAAATGCAGTGTGTCCATGAGTGGCCAACTCATCTGGCCTTATGCATTTGGTCACACGATATTTATCAATGTGGTAGAAACCTTCACTAATAACGGAACTCAGCAACAATGGACGGGCAGTGTCTTTCTTTGTGCTGGGTGCAGGTGATTTGGTATGGTCACATGTGTTCATTGATCCCAGTGAAATTTACCATTTCTCTCTCACAACCCCAGTGGTCTAGGTTTGTGCTGGCATGTAAATAAATGACTTCTATTTTCAAAACTTAGAGGTGTTTTTGATTTTACCAATATGCAGCCAATTAATTGATTTACCTATCTGTAAGTTATGTTTAATCTATTAAACTTCCATGCAACCAAATGAGGTAACTGAATTTCAAGATGAAGCAGTGCTTAGCTTACTTAATTATCATTATCTGAAAGATTAATTCTAACATAAAAAGTTGCTTGGTTTACTTTGCCTTTTCTTCTGACTATAGAAAGCATACATTTTGAAACAGCTAAGAGAGCGTTTTAAAACCTTGAAAAAAGTCTTATTGTGTTCTCATCTAGGAAACAGATGTATATATTATTGAAAATTCCATTTAATTTGATTTTTCTCGTATTCTAAAAAGAAGAGAAGGAGAGGAATAAGAAACAGAGAGAGGAAAAAAAGGAGTCAGACAAGAAGGTAGGAGTGGAAGGAAAGAAAATGAGTGATCAGAGTACTTATTATAATGTACGTACATAAAGTGGATGAATTAAGTTTAGACGTTTCACTTTGTATTTCAATAGCTAATTAATATTAGCTATTAGAATAAATACTTTTAATGCAAAATTTGAGACAGTAAAGATACACTTTTAATAATCTGTTAGACAAGGCAAGGTCCTTTGGTATTTTGTTGTTTTTGTTGTTTGCTTGTTTGTTTTGTTTTGTTTTTCCCTTGGTTCTTTTCCTCTGTCCTCTGTTCTTACCATTTTTTGTTTGTTTATTTGTTTTTCTGATGTTGCCAAACTTCCCACATTCCTATTGGCTCTTTCTGATGCCTTTTGCAGTTGTTAGCTTTCGTCCCTACACCACCTTCATTCACTCTTCTAGACTTTTCTTCTCTCTCTCCCTCTGCCTAAGTAAAGCTCCTAACTCTTTTCCTATTCCATACATGTACTGCATAACACTGAGAAGAACTTCTCAAGTCACTGAATTACAGGGCCCTGCTATTACAGTCAAAGGTGGTATATAAGACCCGTCATAAAAATATCACTGTTCATTTTATGAACCGTTTGGGTTATTACTTCTGCAGAATGCTGTTCTTAAACTACTAATGGTCAGAAACCTTCATGTCTTCTAGCTTACGCATTTTCCATGGAAGACACACATCTTTGTACTTTTGTACTAACAACGACCATTTTCCGACAAATGCAATATTTCTACAGAGACTATTGAACCATTTCTACAGAGACTGTTTTATTTGTCTATTTATTTTCAAAAGCTAACGTAGACTCTTTGAGCCTCTTGCTTTCAATAAATACCTTTCCAGTACCTTTTAAATTTCCAGCACTTTTTAAATTACTTCCCAACAGTGTTTTCTCTAAGACTATAACATTGCCCAGAGTTCTAGGTAAACTTCCCGCCAGCACCAACAGTCCATTCATATCCAGTCATTTGTATTTGCCTGTTCTTTGGCTGCAATTGTCATGTTTAACTAATAAGGATGTCTTTTTCTCTTCTATCATTTCTAGTTAACGGGACCCTAAAAAGAAAATAATTGCACTTGTCTTCCACACTTCATTCCCAGCATATTATTGTTAAGACGTCTTTTTTTTTTTTTTTTCATTGTTGTTGTTCCAGGTATGAAGGAGATCATGAGTCCACTCTATACCTGAAACAGGGTGCCAAATGTCATCAACCAACATTTCATATTGGTTTAATTCTTTAACTGTGACATGATGTTATTTTATGTCCTGGCAATCTCAAACATGGAGATAGTAGATTTTGTGAAGAAAATATTTATATTATTATTGTTTCCTTAAAAAGAAAAACAAACAAACAAACAAAACCCCAGCATATTTACCTTAATTCTCACTGTTAAAAATGTCTGAACTTCCCTCCTGTCTCAACCTCCAGTCTTCAGGAACAAAAATATTCATGAAAGGATATCATATGTGTACAGCCTGAGGCAGACAGAAAGAGTGGGAAAAAAAAAAAAAAAAACCTATCTGAAGGTTTAAGTCTGGCAAACAATTGAGCTGGAACAAAGCACAACTTTACAACTGTAACAACATGAATCAAGATCCTATAGTATCATACAGAAACAATCACACACAGGATTTTAGACTTCAGAGTTTTCTAAAAGGAGTTATTTTCAACTCGCAAAAAAAGATACTTGTAAGTTTGGTACGTAAGTTTTTCTTACTTAAAAGGACAAAATGAACTCTCTGTAGTTTATTAGTGTCTGTTGCTTACAATTTAACAAATTGTAACAAAAAAAGTGCCTGATTGCATTTTGATGACTTTACTTTTGCTAAGGTAGTGAGAAGAGCTGTAAACTAGGCTTGTCAGGGAATAATAACTGAAGCATGATAAAGAACTGAAGCATGGATGGCAGTGTGGAAGTAAACACAACATTCTGCAAACATTCCAACTAGCAATTTGAAGCAGCAGGTGATAGTGGTTACACTCTCGGAGGACTAGGTGTCCCCTTGCTGTCTTGTTGCTTGCTGGGAGACTTCTGTCGATCGTGTGGAGCAAGTGCTTAGGATCAACAAATCTTTTACTAGCACTTTCTGAATATCCATGTTGGACCCAGTAATAGGTGGTCTAAGGTCAATCCTGAGCATTGTAAGAGTGACTGTAATCTCTGGAGGTGAGTTAAAAACATGATGCATATGTGGTATTTCCTTCAATATCTCCTTGAACTTGTATCACAAGGCAGAACGCCCTTGCGAAAGCTTATGCAACTTATATCAGAAAATTATTTACTTTCAAAATTTATTCGAAGAAACCTTTCCAAAATTTAGTGCTGCTTTATCACTTTGAGACTTTTAACTAGGAACTTACAGCTTAGTCTAGTTTTAATATTCTTACTCACAATGTTACTTTTCATATTTTGAAAGCTACAGGTACATATTGTAGAAGATAACAGCTATCGCCCTTCAGAATCAATTGCAGCATATTATATTGTATTTGTATTAAAGGCAGTTTACACTAAGATAAGCATCATGCAATGAAATTGAACTGTTTTTATTACAAAGTAGGACTATAGTGCTATTAAATTTAAAAGAGATACATTCAAGATAATTCTTTATCTTCTCTTTTATTTATTGTTCATTAACCATTTAAGTATATGTTGAGCAATCATTTTAGTAGTATCAAGGTACTAAAGTAAAACTTAATAGAAACATTACTCTTCTTTGTATGTATGGAAAAGTGTATTTTCCTTAAATGAATCATGTTATAATAGGGTGCATGAAGCTTTTTCTTGCCTTCCTTACCTAGTTCTTAGAAGATCATTAGATGACAACTATCTACAATAACTATAAGTAGGTAAGCAACTGGGTAATGTAGAAACAAATAGAATTTGCAGGACTCATTCTATGGAGAAGCCGGTGCTGAAGCAGAAAACTAAAAATGAATGAGTTTACATATGGTTTTCTTGATCTAAGAGTTGTATAGATAAGCAATTTGAGAATCATCCATCATCAACTGAAACCCTAAATCCTTCTCTGCAGGGCGGCTCTCAATCCAGTCATTGCATAGACTGTATTTATTCATATTTGGGATTGCCCCAACTCAGGTGCAAGACCTTGCAATTTGCCTTGAATTTCATAAAGTTCACATGGGCCTACTTCTTTAGAATGTCAAGGACTCTTTGGAAGGCATCTCTTTCCTCCAGTAAGTTGACCACCATGCAGCTTGGTGTCATCCACAAACTTGCTGAGGGTGCACTAAATCCCTTGAGGTTGCTCCTCAGGTACTGTGAAATTATGGAAATTTATGAACTCAGTTCTTTAATCATGACTTTGTTATGCTGGTTCTAAAACAATCCTTACCTTTGAGGACTGTATTTTACCTGAGCCAGATTGTTTTTCATCAAAAAGTCGTCAGCTTTTACTGATGAAAGTAAGAGGATCTATAATATGGCATAACTTTTGTAAAAGTTATTAGACTTTTGTAAAAAGTTATTGGACTTTTGTAAAAAATCTCATTAAGGAGAATGTTGGTAGTCATTGCTTCAGATCTGAAAGGCATGTCCAAATTCAAAATAAATACAGTCATAGGAAACATGTCAGATGCCAGCTTGAGCTTTTTTGCTTGGTAGCTTATCTACAAATAAAAAACTCTTAGTTTGCTTTCTTTGTTGGCCTAAGTCTTCACCTGGATATCATGTTACCACATTCTGCAGAGGAGTCATTGTAAGAATTATACATTATAGAAAAGAGCAATGAGTAAATCAAATTTCCCAATATAATGAATAATAAGATATCTTCTATCATTGCTCTGAAGTTTGCTTTCCAATGAAGTCTTTGACCTTGCCTCTACTTTTTCCCCATTTTGAAGAAATTTCAGAGTATAACATAGTAATATTAATTGCATTCAATGAGGTAACAAGGCAATCATTCTATTTAAATCTAGATTTATTTCAGCTGCCAATTTGCAAAGACTTCTTTACATTTTCTTATTAGTTTGTTTTCAGCTTAATAAAGAGTAAACAAAGGCTTCGAGAATGGAAATGCAAAAAATGAATTAATTTTACTGGGGAAAAAAAAAGAGATCAACTGTTAACAATCTCAGGTGCTTAAAATTTAGAGACTGATTAGAAGAAATGAGTAAATAAAGTTATACACAAGATCTACAGATTTATACAACAACAACAACAACAACAAAGAAAGGACAGTTTCAGACAGTTTTTTTTTTAGTTTGTTTTGGTTTGATTTTATATCTTTTTTATCATCTGTAATAAATATTATAGTGCAACACACTGTATTATTATAATTGTTACTAAGGTAAATACTGTAATACTATATTAACCTGTAGATTACATTTTTCACTAGTTATTTCCATCTGTTATTCTGCCCTTGAAACAGATCACATGAAGAATATGAGGCACATGAGGAGTGGTGGTATGTAGTTAATAAGAAAAAGGTTCACATAGTTCATGCTCTGGTACAAAATATATGGTCTATGACAAACTGTCCATTGGTCACTTTCTAGTATATTAAAATAGATGGTTTAACTTCTTTCTGTATAATTATAATGATGGATTACAATTCTAATAAAAGAGTGTATGTACTATGCGTTCTCAGTTATGTAAAGGTAGGAATTAAAAACAAGTTTATCATGCCTAAGGAACATGTGAATAAACATAAGAGATCCTTCTTCCGGTAGCAAGCAATATGAAAAATTTTATTGTTATTCCTAAAAGAATTTATCCTATAGGAAATGTGGATTTCAGTATAATTTAAATTCAGGAAAGAGATAAATGCTGATTCTGGGCAAACTATTTTTGTTATTGAAAAATAAAAGAGGAAAAAGATACTATTAATATTGGAAGCTCTATATCATTTTGAAAGAAACATGTTTGAATTGGTTTGACTGTGTATAAATTGGTTATCATAAGAGGGTAACTGCTATAAGTCCTTAGCAATACAAAGTCTCAGTATGAAAGCAGATAAATTGCACTGCAGGACTAAGAAATAACTCCTGTTTAAGGCTGGAAACTCTGTTAAGGAGTACTCTTGCCACATGAAATGCAGAGAAAGAGCTACTACCTGGTGGATTAAATTGAAACTGACAAGGCTTGTTATACTTTTGGGAGAAGAAAATCAGTTAAAACTAATAACCAACAGTCAGATTAGTAACAACAGCTTCAAAATAACAAATTTAGCTATTGCAATGAAAACAACATAAAAGAATGAATAAATGAGAAATCTATATAAAATAACAGAAGACAAAAAAATCTTAGATGTTTTACCAAACAGATTACAGATGAAGGTAAGAAGTAGTAATGTTGAGCTAAAACCTTACTAAGTCACTGCACAGGCAGGAACTAATTGACCTCAGTGACCTTTGGTCAATCTGTTTGCAAGCAGATCTTGTCTAGGAATACAACCAAATTCATATTTGTTTTGGAGAGCCTTTAACCATATAGCTCTCACGTGCCTTAGAACAGTTGGTTACTACTTTTTCATTTGCAGTATGTATACAATTAATTCTTTAAGAGAATAGGTTCTTCAAAGGTATCTGTTCCAGATATTTCTAAACAAGACATAAAACTAGAAACTCATTCACAAGGAATTTCAGATCGGTAGCTTTTTGTGATAATATTTACCAAATGAATCATACGACTGTTCTCAGACCCTGGGTGCTAAAACATAAGAAAACAATTGTAATGATGCCTGTTTAATAAGGACAATCTGGGTAAGAAGTATGTGTAAATATGATGTTATCAATGCTTAAACAATGTATCAATGCAAAACTCTGTTATCAAATCTCATTTTCGTTATGTACTTGAACACAGATAAAAATTGCTGAAAAGTATTGTCACACATAGTCACAGATATTTGAGTGTGCAATTTATATTATTTTCAGCTTTGGAACATATGTACCAGATAATCTTAGTTTTTAAAGTTAAAAGAAAATTTCTGAAGTGACAACTGTCCTCCAGGATGTTTAGTTTTATGAAAATGCCAAAATATCATAAAAAGACAAATTGACCATGTTTAATGACTTTATCAGAGGACTTCTATGCAGGACTTGTAATCCCAGTTCCTAAATTGGCTCTGTTTGTATACTGAGCAAACAAATCTTGGTTAACTCTATTTTTAAATTTGGTAATCCCATTTCCTGGATTAAGGTGCATATTTATATGTCACTTTCTTTTATTTTTATTTTTGTTTTATTTTATATATATATATATTAAAAGGCATCACAACATTTTCAGACAATATTAGAATTATCTGGATACTTCATGAGAGTCTTCTAATGAATCATAATTTTATTTATTTTATTTTATTTTATTTTATTTTATTTTATTTTATTTATCTAATTTATTTTATATTATTTTATTTTATATTACTAATTATGTATATAATTTTTCAAGATAATTGCAATAAAAATATACAAGGATGGTGAAAACATCACAATAAAAAAAAATTAAAGATATCTGTAGAAACTGAAAGGATTAGAGAAAAATAGATAATGGAATGAGAAAAACAGGAGAGAAAAGGAAAAAATAAAACAGAAAAAATATAGGAAATTATATGCATCTTTAGCACTCAAACATCTTGAAAAATTTCTTCTATAAAGTAAATTCACCTTTTTCTCTTCTTTATTTTTTTATTTCTACTGTAGTCAGCATGCAACTAACTTAAGTCTGTCCTTTGAAGTGGCAGTTTTTCCAGGACATTGAAAGTTGTTTTCTTTTTAGTCTATTCAGATACTCATTTCGTTCTCAGTTTATCCATATATAAATGTATATATGTTCTTCTCATAATTTAAGCAGTGGAAATGTTTAACTGAAATGTGCTACCTTTATATTGGAATTGTCTTCTGAATAAAGTAGAGAGTGATAAATATATGGTTGAAGAAGAGTCACTGAAAAGATGAGAAGGGAGGGGGGATCTGCAGGAGGTGAGCTTTGCTATCTAGATCTTTAAAAAGGCTGATTAAAACATATAGTGAGAACTTTTTTGGTTTTCCCTCCTCCTATATTTGGGATGTGAAAATTTTGTGCAAGGAAGTATAATAAATGTCATGTTAGAATTATAAAATCATTAAGGTTGGAAAAGAATTCCAAGACCATCTGATCCAACTGTCCCCCTGCCACCAATATTACTTACTAAATCATGTCCCTAAGCACCATTTCCAACCTTTTCTTAAACACCCTCAGGGACGGTGACTCCACCACCTCCCTGGGCAACCCATTCCAATGCCTAATTACTCTTTCTGAGAAGAAATTCCTCCTAATTTCCAACCTGAACCTCCCCTGGCACTACTTGAGGCCATTCCCTCTAGTCCTATCACTAGTTACCCGCAAGAAGAGGCTGACCCCAAGATCCCCACACCTTCCTTTTGGGTAGTTGTAGAGAGCAATAAGGTCTCCACTGAGACTCCTCCAGACTAAACAAGCCCAGTTCCCTCAGCCACTCCTCATAAGACTTGTAATGTTACGTAATTCATACTTTGATAAGTCCTATAAGATCATGGAAGAAGTGGTTCTCTCTTCCTTATATTATACACTCAAAATAGTTTAATTCTTTGTATAGTACTTTTATAAACAATATTTCTTTTGTGAGAGAAAAACAAAAGTTTCTGTAAGGAACATGTTTTAATCACAAGAGTTAGAGGTTCTTTAAATATTGTGCTGGTGCTGCTGTGGAATCCTTTGGAAACAGAAGTTCAAGAAGTTTCAGGTTAAAAAGTATATCCTATTTTACATTTTTGAGATCTGAGACTACTTCACCCAACAACACGTACTGCATAGAGAAAATAAGTGTGCCCACACTAGAGACTTGAGATCACCATGAAAAATATGGGAACATTTCCTTCAAAAATTATAGTTCTAAAGCCTCTCTAAATATGAGAGAATTAATACGTTTTCATGTGTCCCTTCCTGTCATACAATTTTAGGGTATTCTAAAAGAAATGCAGAAAAATAAATGATTTAATTTTCATTGTTGAAGCATCTGGTTTAGAGGATCGAAAGTATCTCTGTAAAATATCATTTAAATGTGAAATAGAGAAGATAAATGAGCTAATTAGAACAGTAGATTTACATGTATTTTCACTTACAATCATAGAATCGTTTGCGTCCGAAGGGACCTTAAAGATAATCTAATTCCAACCCCTCTGCCATGGGCAGGGACACCTTCCACTAGACGAGGTAGCCCAAAGCCCTGTACAACCTGGTCTTAAGCACTCCCAAGAATGGGGCAGCCACAACATCTCTGTTTAACTTGTTCCAATGCCTCACCATTCTCTGAGTAAAGAATTTCTTCCTTATATCTAATCTAAATATACCCTCTTTCAATTTAAAACTTTTACTCCTTGTCCTGTCACTACAATCCCTGATAAAGAGTCCCTCTCCAGCTTTTTTGTAAGCCCCCTTTAGATACTGGAAGGCTGCAATGAGGTCTCTCCACAGCTGTCTCTTCTCCTGACTGAACAACCCCAAATCCCTCAAGCCTCTCTTCATAGAATAGGTGCTCCAGCCCCTTGATCATCTTTGTGACACTCCTCTGGACTCATTCTAATATGTTCATGTCCTTCTTGTGCTGCGGTTTCCAAAGCTGAACACAGTACTCCAGGTGGGGTCTCATGAGAGCAGAGCAGAGGGGGAAAATCACCTCCTGCTACCTGCTGTTCCCGCTTCCTTTGATGCAGCCCAGGATATGGTTGGCTTGGTTGGCTCTGGGCTGCAGGGTTGGCTTTCTGTGCTGCAATTATTAAGTTATTTTCTAGGTAATAAGTTAATGCAGAAACCAAAAAGAATCATGATACATTGTTAGTGTCTGTATTTTACTTCAAAAAAAGACATTGAGTAAAATGACGAACATGAACATCAAGACTTAAATTATGGAAGCCAGTCAGAAACCAGATAATCTAATTTCCAGAAGAACTCCACTCATAAAACCCCTTGCTGAGCCTATTGTTCCATATTGATTCAGAAGAAAGAGCTGTTCCTACTAAACTAGTAACATTCTCTGTGTGTATGTTCCATGAAGGTCACTGAACCAAGTAATCAGTCTGAAGCTGTTTAGTTTCTTAGATTTAACAAGATCAGAGCTGTACATAGCCTGAAAGCAGACTATTAGAGAAGCTAATATAACACACAATCGTGGCTTGGGGTTAATTTTATACCTGTCATGAGATCTCACCAAGAGTATTCTGTGCATGACTGCAAATTGCTGTACAATGGCTGTTTCCAAGAAAGGGAATAAAATTTTGAGATGCTGTGATTCACTGCACAACCTCACTTGGCATGAAGTAGAGTTGTAGCATTATTGTATATTTACAGGTAAAGCATGAAAGAGAGAAGTAAACACAACTCTTTCCTCCTGGACTGCTGGTCAAAGCTTCAGCAAAAATAATAATGTGTGCATGTAAAACAATAATAACAATAAGTACAGTTTTTCTTGAGCTAAATTATTAGGTACCCAAACAGCAAATCTATGTGGGCTATGTAGTTCATCATCTTTCATTCTTAATAATTATTCTTTGGGTCACTAATTTATTGATGTGATGATTGTATGACAGATATATGACCATATATTAGTGATATGTTAGTCATATCAATATATATATGACCATATATTAGTTGTTCTTTCTTAAAAAATGTTTCATCTAGCCACATTTTAGAAAAATGTGTGACCAGCTGGTAAGCTTTTGAATGAACAATGATGACAGTGGTCTTGAAGTTATGAACACTAATAAATATTTGATTTCAATTATCTATATTTAAATGCAGGTTTGTGTACATTAGCTCTTTATTAATAAATCTGAAGTAGTTTGTTCCTGTATATAATTGTTTAACTTTCAATTCAAATTGATTCTGAAGACTTTGATAGAAAAATACCTTTTTATTTGGTCTTTTCAAAAGTGTGATATTATATTTTCTTTACCCATTTAATAGAAAAATCACTTCTTCCTTATGATCTGGAAAATTTCACCCTTCATGAAAGCTCAAAATAGTGAAATGTTTACAGCTATTATTTTTGTTCCTTAATATATATTTTCCATTATGTGTCAAGGTTCTTAAAAATACAATGGACTATTATTACCATATCAATAAACATGTGGCTGCCAAAAGTTTAATAGACACTTGAAAGGTAGATGGAGATAATGAGCTCTCTGAAGATCTTGTGTTCCATACAGAGTGAAGATCTGAAAACCAGGTACAAGTTTGGAATAAGGAAAAAAAATAATTGAGCAAAGCTGTACACCTCAATTACTTCTAAACATATATATATATATTTATATATTTATATATTTATATATTTATATACAATATGTGTTTAAAGAGTGGGGTTCTTTTATTTTACAGCCAATATATTCATGGATGAAATTAATGAAGAAATGGCAAGGCTAGCCATTGTAATGTTGAGCACAACATTAAAAGGATATATGAAAACAGGTGAAAGACATTTAAAAGAGAATCAAAAACAAAAGTACAACAAACCTTTCTTTATCTTTCTTTCATTCAATAGAGAAGTCAAAAGAGAAAAAGAAGTTAAATGTTTATATAGGTATAGGCTGAAGAAAGGGTAGAATAAATAGAGAAAAGGGAAAAAAAAGGAATTAACAGGTGATGAGAGTAAAGGTGGAGATAATAAAATGTAAAGAAGACAAGAAGATAAATTATTGTAGGAAATAAATGAATGACAACTTGAAATAACTGCAGTGGGCTAATACAAGATCGGGAGGATTTGGTAAGGCTGAAGTGACCAAATTAGAAGTGTGAAATCAGAGGAAAAAGATGAAGGGAAAATAAATGAATTTCAAATCAAATTAGTAGAACAGAACAAATTTATCAAACAGGAAATATGGCTGTTTTTTATGTTATATGAATGTGGCCTTGTTATATTCAATTTAGAACAAGGGATTTTGGCCAGGCAGATAGCCCCGTATTGTAAACTAGTATGCAGAGGACCTAACATGATGACTCAGTGACCCAGATTTTGCACACTGTTTTTATAGAGAATGTTTAATTTGTTGATTTATTTCACTGATTCATTTCACTGATTTAGCAAGTTGCTGGTGTTTATTTTTATTTTTTTAAATCTTGTTTTTGTTTGTTAGTTTTTGACACTAAAGCAATTTCAGTGTCCTCTCAAAGCAATTCTCTAGCAGTGGACACTCTTAAATTCACCTGATAAAATACACAAACATGTAAGTCACTATCAATTTTAAGAATATCTATAGAAATTAATTTCCCCCAGTTCCTGATTGTCACATCTATCAATTAGCAGGTGTACTCAAATCTTGTCAATTTCATATTCAGGAAAAGGATTGGACTGGCAGCAGAGGTGCATTCATTTAAAAATAATGCTTATAAATGCCTGCAAAATGCTTTGAAAATAAGACTCCCCTGCTCCATACATTAATATCTCAACAAACTGTTAATCAGGTAAAAAGAAACAAGATCTTGCTTTTCATGAGGTATCCAAAAATAGATCAAAAGCGTATTAGAAATTCTACTCCACTACCAATAATGGGCTGGTCAAAAGGAACTTCATACAACTTCGAAACTCGGATATATATATATATATATATATATGAGAGAAGGTTACTAGTTGTCCTATATAATAGAAAGTTATGGTGATAATTTCTGAGGACTATTGGAAACAGAAACATTAAGATGGACTTATTTCTGAATGTTAAATTCACTTCAGTTATCCAACAGAATCTACAAACCAGTCACTTTGTAAAAGTCGTTAAACTTTTTTTTAATAGAATGACTTAATATGTAGCAACATCTATGCTTCCTTGACAGTATTTCTTCTTGCAGAGAAGCCTTGGTAATGACATATACAAACAGCAAACAGATACAAATACATCTTGTTTTATAAACAAAATCAGATGAGTACTAATTTTGGCCGATGTTAATAGGAATTTTTCTCCCAGGATAATAAACATAGATTAAAAAATAAAAATAAATATAAATATAGTATTGTTTCTACACTAAGCATCTTAAAGTGTTAATAATGTGTAAACTATAGCCTAGCTTATAGTTTAGTCCAGCTCCAGTAGAAGAAACAGAAGAAGCCATAACAGAATGGCCAAAAGTGTGTGAAAAAGATTTCCTACTAGGCAGGGAATTCAAGATAGCATCCCTTGCTTTCCTACTTTCAGGACTGATAGAAACATAAGAGTAGGGCAGAAAGTAGATTTACTACAAATAAAAAATTCCAAGGAAATATGTTCAAACTATTGCTTTAGGAGTCTTTTTTTATTATTATTATTATTATTTTTATTTTTTCCTCAAACCCACCTACAACACTGACTGTCTTTAAACAAATAACTTAGGGAAGACTTCCTGAATATTTGCAGTGCATTGCACCACGTGCTGAGTGAAAAGAAATTGTGATGTATTTATTTTGCCCTTGGTCTTTCACAAGGTCCAAAAGCTGGAGTGATTCTTTTGCCAGAAAGAATATATTACATTGTATAATAAACTGCTGAAATCTCAATGTCTTTTATGTTTCCCTTCATTTGAGATACCAATCTTGGAAGCAGAGAACTTAACTAAGAGCTGATACAGACTAATGACTCTACAGTATGATATGGTGTAGTAAGTCCTCAGGACAATTCATAGAATCATAGAATCATAGAAAATCCTGAGTTGGAAGGGACCCATAAGGATCATCAAGTCCAACTCCTGGCACCGCACAGGTCTGCCCAAAAGTTTAGACCATGTGACTAAGTGCACAGTCCAATCTCTTCTTAAATTCAGACAGGCTTGGTGCAGTGACTACTTCACTGGGAACCTGTTCCAGTGTGCAACCAGCCTTTCGGTCAAGAACCTCTTCCTGATGTCCAGCCTAAACTTCCCCTGCCTCAGCTTAACACCGTTCCCGTGGGTCCTGTCACTGGTGATAACGGAGAATAGGTCACCTGCCTCTTCACTCCCCCTTGCGAGGAAGCTGTAGACTTCGATGAGGTCTCCCCTCAGCCTCCTCTTCTCCAGGCTGAACAGGCCCAGTGACCTCAGCCGGCCCTCACATGTCTTACCCTCTGGGTCCTTCACCATCTTCGTTGCCCTCCTCTGGACATTCTCCAACAGTTTAATGTCCTTTTTGTACTGTGGTGCCCAGAAATGCAAACAGTACTTGAGGTGAGGCCGCACCAGCTCAGAGTAGAGTGGGACAATCACTTCCCTCGACCGACTAGCAATGCTTGATGCTTGATGCATCCCAGGATACGGTTGGCCCTGCTGGCTTCCAGGGCACACTGCTGGCTCATATTCAACTTGCTGTCAACCACAACCCCCAGATCCCTCTCTGCAGGGCTGCTCTCCAGTGTCTCATCGCCCAGTCTGTACGTATAGCCAGGTTTGCCCCGTCCCAGGTGCAGCACCCGGCAGTTGCTTTTGTTATACTTCATGTGGCTGGTGATCACCCAGCTCTTCAATCTGTTCAGATCTCTCTGCAAGGCCTTTCCACACTCATCCAAGTCCACAACTCCTCCAAGTTTGGTGTCATCGGCAAATTTTCTCAGAACACCTTCTAGTCCTACATCCAAATCATTTATAAAAACATCGAAGAGGACTGGCCCTAAAATGGAGCCTTGAGGGACCCCACTAGTGACCATCCACCAGCCTGATGTGGCCCCATTTACCACAACCCTTTGAGCCCTGCCCGTCAGCCAATTGCTCACTCACTGTATGATGTTTTTGTTTAGCTGTATGCTGGACGTTTTGTCCAGTAGGATCCTATGGGAAACCGTGTCAAAAGCTTTGCTGAAGTCCAAAAAGATCACATCAGCTGGTTTCCCTTGGTCGACTAGATGGGTGATCTTATCATAAAAAGAAATTAAATTTGTTAGGCAGGACCTACCCCTCATGAACCCATGTTGGCTGGGACCAATGACTGCATTGTCCCCCAGGTGCACTTCAATAACTTCAGGGATCATCCTCTCCATAATTTTACCAGCCACTGATGTGAGACTGACAGGCCTGTAATTGCTAGGGTCTTTTTTCTTACCCTTCTTGAAAATTGGCGCAACATTTGCCAGCTTCCAGTCTACTGGGAGCTCTCCAGATTCCAAAGATCATTGAAAAATAATTGAGAGCGGTCCCGCTATGACGTCAGCCAGCTCTTTAAGCACCTTGGGATGAATCCCACCTGGACCCATGGACTTGTATGGATCCAGGTGGAGCAGCAAATCCCGCACACGTTCAGGGTCGGTTGGGAGTTTATCATTCCCACCGTCATAGTCCTCCATCTCAGGGCACCCTGGGTCCCGAAGCCCATCATCAGTGTTGAAGACAGTGGTGAAGAAGGCGTTAAACGTATCTGCTTTGCCTATGTCATTGTCTGTGAGGAGACCCTCCCCATCTATCACAGAATCACAGAATCACAGAATCACAGAATCGTCTAGGTTCGAAGAGACCTCCAAGATCATCTAGTCCAACCTCTGACCTAACACTAACAAGTCCTCCACTGCACCATATCACTAAGCTCAACATCTAAACGTCTTTTAAAGATGTCCAGGGATGGCGACTCAACCACTTCCCTGGGAAGCCCATTCCAATGCCTAACAACCCTTTCAGTAAAGAAGTTCTTCCTAACATCCAACCTAAACCTCCCCTGGTGCAACTTTAGCCCATTCCCCCTTGTCCTGTCACCAGGCACGTGGGAGAATAGACCAACCCCCACCTCTCTACAGCCTCCTTTAAGGTACCTGTAGAGAGCGATGAGGTCTCCCCTGAGCCTCTTCTTCTCCAGGCTAAACAACCCCAGCTCCCTCAGCCGCTCCTCGTAAGACTTGTTCTCCAGACCCCTTACCAGCCTCGTTGCCCTTCTCTGGACTCTCTCGAGCACCTCCATGTCCTTCCTGTAGCGAGGGGCCCAAAACTGAACACACTACTCGAGGTGCGGCCTCACCAGAGTCGAGTACAGGGGGACAATCACTTCCCTAGACCTGCTGGCCACACTGCTTCTTATACAGGCCAGGATGATGTTGGCCTTCTTGGCCACCTGAGCACACTGCTGCCTCATATTCAGCCAACTATCAACTAGTACGCCCAGGTCCTTCTCTGCCAGGCAGCTTTCCAACCGCTCATCTCCCAGCCTGTAGCGCTGCTTGGGGTTGTTACGCCCCAGATGCAGGACCCGGCACTTGGCCTTGTTGAATTTCATCCAGTTGACCTCAGCCCATCGGTCCAGCCTATCCAGATCCTCCTGCAGAGCCTTCCTTCCCTCGAGCAGATCGACACACGCACCTAACTTGGTGTCATCTGCAAACTTACTGAGGGTGCACTCGATCCCCTCATCCCGGTCATCGATAAAAATATTGAAGAGGACTGGCCCCAGCACTGAGCCCTGGGGGACTCCACTAGTAACCGGCCTCCAACTGGATTTGGCTCCATTCACCACAACTCTTTGGGCCTGGCCATCCAGCCAGTTTTTAACCCAACGAAGCGTACGCTAGTCCAAGCCACGAGCAGCCAGTTTCTTGAGGAGAATGGTGTGGGAAACGGTGTCAAAAGACTTACTGAAGTCAAGGTAGATCACATCCACAGCCTTCCCCTCATCCACCAAGCACGTCACTTGGTCATAGAAGGAGATCAGGTTCGTCAAGCAGGACCTACCTTTCATACACCCATGCTGACTGGGCCTGATCACCTGGTTGCCCTGTAAGTGCCGCGTGATGACACTCAAGATAATCTGCTCCATGAGCTTCCCTGGCACTGACGTCAAACTAACAGGCCTGTAGTTCCCTGGGTCTACCCTCCAGCCCTTCTTGTAGATGGGCGTCATGTTTCCTAGCCGCCAGTCGACTGGGACCTCCCCTGATAGCCAGGATTGCCGATAAATGATGGAAAGTGTCTTGGCCAGCTCCTCCGCCAGTTCGCTCAGTACCCTCGGGTGCATCCCATCCGGCCCCATCGACTTGCATACATCCAAGTGCTGTAGTAGGTCGCCAACTGTTTCCTCATGGATAGCGAGGGCCACATCCTCCTCCCCATCCCCTTCCACCAGCTCAAGGTACCAGGTATCCAGAGAATAACCGGTCTTGCCGCTAAAGACTGAGGCAGAGAAGGCATTGAGCACCTCAGCCTTTTCCTCATCTTTTGTAACTAAGTTTCCCCCCGCATCCAGTAAAGGATGGAGATTCTCCTTAGTCCTCCTTTTTGTGCTGATGTATTTGTAAAAACATGTTTTTTTATCTTTAACAGCAGTAGCCAGATTGAGCTCCAGATGAGCTTTGGCCTTTCTAATTTTGTCCCTGCACAGCCTTGCAACATCCTTATAGTCCTCCTGAGTGGCCCGCCCTCTTTTCCAAAGGTTATAAACCCTCTTTTTTCTCCTAAGCTCAAGCCACAACTCTCTGTTCAGCCAGGCCGGTCTTCTTCCGCGCCGGCTTGTCTTTGTGCACATGGGGACAGACCACTCCTGAGCCATTAAGATTTCATTCTTAAGGAGCGCCCAGCCTTCCTGGACTCCTCTGCCCTTCAGAACCACCTCCCAAGGGACCCTGCCAACCAGTGTCCTGAACAGCTCAAAGTCAGCCCTCCGGAAGTCCAATACAGCGGTTTTACTGGTCCCCTTCCTGACTTCGCCAAGAATAGAGAACTGAACCATTTTGTTGTCACTCTGCCCAAGACAGCTCCCGACCACCACATCTCCCACCAGTCCATCACTGTTTGTGAACAGAAGGTCTAGCGGGGCACCTCCCCTGGTACGCTCTCTAACCAGCTGCGTCAGGAAGCTATCTTCCACGCTCTCCAGAAACCCCCTAGACTGCTTTCTCTGGGCTGTGTTGTGCTTCCAGGATATGTCTGGGAATTTGAAGTCCGCTATGAGAACAAGCGCTGACGATTTCACGGCTTCTGCCAGCTGCCTGTAGAACTCCTCATCCGTCTCCTCATCCTGGTTCGGTGGTCTATAACAGACCCCCACCAGGATGCCTCCCTTGTTGGCCTTCCCTCTGATCCTAACCCATGAGACTCAACCTTATCATTCCCAGCCTCAAGTTCCTCAACATCAAAACACTCTCTAATATGGAGAGCCACACCACCACCCCTTCTGTGCAGCCTGTCCCTTCTGAAGAGCCTATAGCCAGACATTGCAGCACTCCAGTCATGAGAGTGGTCCCACCACGTTTCCACGATGGCAACCAAGTCATAGCCTTCCCGCTGCACGATGGCTTCCAGCTCCTCTTGTTTGTTACCCATGCTGCGTGCATTAGTGTAGATGCACTTCAGTCGGGCCATTGCCTTCTCCCCCGGCTTTGACATTGTTCCCCCTGGCACAGCTCCAACAAGCCTAATTTCAGCCCCATCCCCCTTCTTTCCTAGTCTAAAACCCTCTCAACGAGCCCTGCCAGCTCCTGGGCTAGGATCCGTTTTCCCCATAGAGATAGGGACCCGTCTGCAGCCATCAGGCTGGATGCCGAGTAAAGCACCCCATGGTCAAAAAAAACAAAATTTCTGTGTTGGCACCAGCCTCTGAGCCACGTGTTTATCAGGTGGGCTTTCCGGGTCCTCTCCGTACCCCTCCCTGCCACTGTAGGGATAGACGAAAACACCACCTGTACTCCCGCTCCATCCACTAACCGTCCCAGTCCTCCAAAGTCCCGTTTGATAGCCTTCAGGCTTCTCTCTTCAATATTGTCACTGCCAGCTTGGACTATCAAAAGAGGATAGTAGTCAGAGGGGCGGACCAGGTTGGGAAGCTTCCTGGCAACATCCCTGGCCCTGGCCCCAGGGAGGCAGCAGACTTCCCTATGGTTAGGGTCAGGTCGACAAATAAGGCCCTCTGTTCCCCTGAGAAGGGAGTCGCCTACTACAATCACCCTTCTGTCTTTCTTGGTGGAGGCAGTCTTGAGGTGTGTAGTCGGCTTCCTCGCCCTAGGCATCCTCCTGGGTAGACTTTCTACCTCGTCCTCACCCACCGGTCTCTCAAGCTCCAGGGCCTCAAATCTGTTAAGTAAGGGCACCTGGGAAGGTGGGGCAGGTGGGGGGGGCGTTGCCTGAAAGGTCGAGCAGGGACCTGTCTCCACCCCTCCTCAACTCCTAGGTCGCCTCCCTCTGCCCGACAGTGATAGGGCAGGGGGTCCATCTCCATTCGGGGTGTCTCACCCTGGTACCTCTCCTTCAGGCCCTGCAGGGAGTCACTCCACCAGTCTATCTCCCGCTCACACTCCCTAATAGCCCTCAACCTCTCCACCTCCTCTTTGAGTTCTGTAGCAGACCTATGTTTTCTTTGGTTCTCCTTTTTCTGTTCACATATCTAAAAAAACCCTTTTTTATTGTCTCCCACAGACATGGCCAGCTTCAAATCTAGTTGGGCTTTGGCCACACAAATTTTCTCCATACAAACACGAACAGCATCCCTGTGTTCCTTCCTTGTCGTCTGACCCTCCTTCCAGCAGCCATACACTTTCTTTTTTCGCCTAAGCTCCAGTGGAAGTTCCCTGGTCAGCCAGGCCGGCCTTCTGCCCTGCTTGCCTGACTTCCGATATTTTGGATTGCCTGATCTTGTGCTTTTAGGAGGCAGTGCTTAAAGACTGACCAGCACTGATGGACGCCATTGCCTTCAAAAGCAGTTTCCCAGGGGACCTTGCTGACTAGTTCCCTGAGCAGCCTGAAGTCTGCTCTCCCCATATCCAGGGCTGAAGTTTTGGTGGCAGTTTTCCTCCTGTCACCATAAATTTTAAATTCAACCACTTCATGGTCACTATGACCGAGATGGCCGCCAATTGCCACGTCTCCCACAAGACCTTCTCTATTCTCCAGCAACAGATCTAGGAGGGCACCTTTCCTGGTTGGCTCTCTTAGCACCTGCACCAAGAAGTTTTCATCTAGGTGCTTTATGAACCTCCTGGACTTGCTTGTGTCAGCCATGTGGTGATCCCAGTTGACGTCTGGCAAGTTGAAATCCCCCATTAGGACAAGGGGAGTTGATCTTGAGGCATCTCTTAGTTCTGCAAAGAATATTTCATCGGCATTGTCATCCTGGTCAGGTGGTCTGTAATAGACTCCCACAACGACATCCCCTTTATTTGTTCGTCCCTTAATCCCCAGAGGCTCTCAACTTTGCCATCGCCAACTTGAAGTTCCACGCAGTCCAGCCCATGCTTTACATACATCACCACCCCACCACCTCACCTACCCTGCCCGTCCCTCCTGAAGAGCCTGTAACCATCTATTGCAACACACCAGCCACAGGACACGTCCCATCAGGTTTTGCTTATGCCGATGATGTTGTAGCTGTGGGACTGGGCCAAGACTTCTAGCTCATCCATTTTATTCCTCATACTGCGTGCGTTTGTGTAGAAGCACTTCAAATGCGCCTCCCTACACACAGCAACTTGTGGATCTGACCGAAGGACCTCACTAGCACACCGTCCCTCTGATTCTAGCGCACCATCCCTTAGCTCACCACCGGTGTACCTGGTTTTATCCCCTTCCCCCTTCAACTCTAGTTTAAAGCCCTATCTATCAGCCCTGCCAACTCCTGAGCAAAAATCCTCACTCCTCTCTGAGAGAGGCGCATCCCATCTGGTGTCAGCAGGCCCGGTGTTGCGCAGACCTTCCCGTGATTGAAAAACCCGAAAATCTGCCAGTTGCACCACTCCTGAAGCCATGTGTTAATGTGATGAGTCTGTTTGTCAGCATCGATCCCCCCTATCGGAAGGACAGAGGCAAACACAACCTGTGCCCCTGATCCTTTAAGTAGTCACCCCAAAGCCCTAAAGTCCCTTTTGATCGCTCTCGGACTTCTCGTTGCTACCTCGTCATTACCAGCTGGAAGGACCGGTAGCGGGTAGTAGTCGGTGGGCCGTACCAGGTGCTTGACTTTCTTAGCAAAGTCTCTCACCCGAGCCCCAGGGAGGCAACAGACTTCCCTGTGGGTTGGGTCCGGTCGGCATGTTGGGCCCTCTGTCCCTTTCAAAAGGGAGTCCTCCATGACAATAACCCTTCTTTCTTTTTTGACAGACGATGTACGATGTAGCAATGCGGGGGATAGGTTGCCTTGCCTTAGGCATCCTCTCCAACTGGGACGGTCTTTTGTCTACGTCGTTGTTCTGACTGTTGTGTTCTAGACCCTCATACCTGTTATATAAGGGTAGATGGGAAGGTGAGGTGGGCAGGGACAGGGCTCGCCTACCACCCTGAACAGGAACCTGCCTCCATTCCCCCCCTTGGCCTAGGTCTCCTCCTACTGCCTGGCAGGATGAGGGAATTTCCACTGTTTGACAAAGTAGCACTTTAAAGGCATCAGTGAATCTCAGGATTTGAGCAGAAATAATAATAAATTATTTGGTATGAACTTCAGTGAAAGAAATCCCAAGAAAATTAGGAGAGTTTTGTGGACCCAGAGGATGAATGAAATTCCAATCAGAGTAAAAATCATAATGAATAAACTATGTAATAAAGTCAATAATTATATGACATTATATGACATTATAATAAACTTGGGACTTGAGAAGAAATAAATTATACTAAAGCAATCACATATTAATTAATAGAAGAGAATTGTATGAAGCATAGGAAGTGTATTACCATAATAATTACAATAGATAAATAAATAAATAAATAAATAAATAAATAAAATGACTAATCTCATTAGCCCAGCCTGCAACATGATTAGCGGATCACATGAATTAGTGATGTCTGCTTCTTATACCTCTCATATAAAAACGCTAATTACAGTCTATGCAATGGAAAAAGAAATTGATATTTTATTTTATACTGTCTTTACTAGAAAAAAAATCCTTACCTCTACACTGAAATAGGAAATCAGCTTTGATTAGTGTCTGCAATATCTGCAATGATATCACCTTAATCACATATACTTAGATCTCTCTCTCTCTTTTTTTTTTTATTGCATTTTTTATTTACCTCAAATAACAAAGGCAATTTGTATATTTTTTATTTGATTTTCTAAAGCTTTCTTGGTGAAACAGTTCCTCTACGGAGCCTTTGCTTCTGTGTATGGTAGACCCATGTACTATACATGTTCTGAAACATACATCTCAGTAATGCCAGTATCAGAACAACAAAGTGGAAGATACGAAAGGAAACTGAGTCATTAAATACTATAACTAAAAAATGGAGAGGCAGCTATAACCATGTTTACTTAGTTTGTTTTCAGATGCATTTTCTAAGCCTTTACTTATCTATTAAGGCAGCACAGAGATATAGATTAAATTTAATATATAATTAATTAAAATTTAATATTTGTCGCAATAAAGTGGAAGTCTGTTTCCACAATGCTGGGAAGTGTCTTTATTCTATAAACAAATAGTTTATATGAAAATCCATGTTATTTGCCCTGAAATATTTCAGTACTTTTGGAACTATGAGTTACTTAGTGTCAAAACTTGTGGCTTTGAGTATTCATCTGATTATGGAACAAATATGATAGAAGTAACCATGTGTTTCCTAGTATCTCCTCCTGTGATCTAATGCATGATGTAAAAATTAAAATAAAATAAAATAAAATAAAATAAAATAAAATAAAATAAAATAAAATAAAATAAATAATAATTAAATTAAATTAAATTAAATTAAATTAAAAATCAGGATCAGATTTTTTTTATTTTATTTTATTAT
The DNA here is from genome assembly GCF_964034855.1 of Anser brachyrhynchus. Taxonomy (NCBI): domain Eukaryota; kingdom Metazoa; phylum Chordata; class Aves; order Anseriformes; family Anatidae; genus Anser; species Anser brachyrhynchus. The sequence continues at coordinate 27,291,869 of NC_137697.1, forward strand.
TATTTGTTTATGTTTTCATAACATTACCAGAAGTTTATCATGATTTTTCTCCTTGGCTACAAACAAGGTTGAATAGTTCTCTGCAAATAAAAAACACAGAGCCAATGGCAATAATGGGAATGCTTACATAAGTTTCTCATTTTACACATAGACAAAGTAAAAAATATTTTGTATACACATAACATACAATAATACTTATGCTTTCTCACTTTATTGATTTTTGTCATCTTTTTTAAATATCCCTAAAATTATGCATTTCTATGTAACAGTTTTACAGTAAAAAGGAGAGTGAAACAGAAAATATTTGAGGAAAATATTCATTACATTATTTCCCAAGACTGTAAAATGATTTTTTAAAATCATATTCTTATGATACTACCAAATATATCTTCTATGATGAATGTCAAGCAAGAAAGTCATTAATCTACTCCTGTGTTTGTTTTTTGTTGTTGTCATTGTTGTTGTTATTTTGATTTGTTTTTGTTTCAGTTTTTTTTTTTTATGTATTTTTACTGGAAAATGCTTTTCTACTTAGAAATAGATGGCCTAGTTTTGTTTGAATGTTTATTTTTCATAAAACTCTTGACTTTAATCTTAATCTATTTAAGAGCAATAGATTACAGTAATGCTTTTATGTGTAATATAAGTGAATAAATACAATAGTTGGAATTAATTTTCTTTATTATTATACAGCACCAAAAGTGAACTATAAAACAAGAAAAAAAAAATCTTCTAATATGAATTTGACAAAGAGAAATACTAAAACATATCTAACTGAATAAAAAGGTAACTATTTAATTAGATTATGTTTGAGCTCACGTACTATGAAGCCTCATGAAGTTTTGCCCTTTTATTCCTTTAGCACTTTAAGGAAGTGCTTTACTAAAATTGCTTAGTATTATGCAATGGCATTATTCAAATGTGACCAAGTGGCTAGTCAAATTCTTATTCAATGTTTGATTGTTATTTTGTTTTATGAAAATCCTGATTTCACACTTCTCATCAGTTTTTGGAAAATGTTTATAATTGTTTTAGAAGTGTACAAAAAGTTTGATTTTGCTTTCAGATAATATTTTATATTTCCCTTATGTACCCATGAAAAAAAAAAAATACAGTAAACACAATCTTCTCAAAATTTAGTATTCTATTACTTACAGATAAGACAAAATTTAGAAGCTGAAATTTTGTCATCTGTCAGCTATGAAAAATCTCAGATGGCAAAAAAAAAAATAAATCAGTCAAGCAACTAAACAAAACAAAACAAAGCAGCAAACAAACAAACAAAACTTAAGAAGTAGGACAATATCTGTATGCGGCAAGGCTGAATGAAGTAGGTTGGAAACAAACTGCTAACACTGGATTCTAGAGGTAAGGATTTACGAGGACTGCAAAGAAAACTGTTCTCTGCCACATAGCTGTCAATGAAAACTGCAGTGAATTTGTCAAGGGGCCGGGGCTCACTCTTATGCATATACATTCAGAAAACTTTAACAAATTATTTATAATCTTTGGAGATTTGCTCAGGTGGCTTTTATGTTTTTCAGCCAAACTCCAATTAAGATTCTGTAGCCTGGTGGGCAGGACAGAAGTCCCATATGTTAAACATATGTGAAGCCTACTATAGATGTATTGTTGATAACATTTCTTTACATCTCATCAGGTATTTTGTTATTTTGAACTAACAAAGATTTCAAATTGCCTCCTAAAATCTGGTTTATTTGCTTTTATTGTTGTTGTTGTCTTCATGATAAAAAGTCTTTTTCTTTCTTTACGGTGTAGAAAAAGTCAGAGCTTAAATGGAATAAGGGAACCATACATAAAAGTACATGGGCACCCTAGAACATCTATCTAGAATACATTTTTGATTAATAGGATGCTAAACTGCATTAAGAGATTGCATGATGGGAGAACTTCTGAAGAGAGTTTTTTCAGGAGCTGCTTTCCCTACAATTGAACTGTACGTATGAGGGTGACAGAGCTACGTTACATGGTTAAGGAACAGAGGTAGAGTAGAGACAGCCTGTGTTAAGTTCCTCAACATGGCAAAAAAAAAAAAAAAAAAAAAAAACAAACACGGTGCTGCTACCTCTCATTCACTGGGGCTCTTAAAGCATGGTTTCCATCTTACATCATCATTTTTTTCAGTATCAAGCACGCCAGCCTACAACCTCTTACAACTCACATATGAAGATTGATTCATTGGTTGAGAATTTCCAGGCTTAGCTTGTTTGCTCAATTTTACTCTTAATTCTAAAGCTAACAGGTGGATTAAACTTTCTAATTTGTGTTTGGATTGCCATTGGCTTATGTCATTTTCAGAAGCTATGGCCAAATTAATTTCATGCTTATATTACATTCGTATTTTTTAGTCAGAAACAAGTAGATAAGATAATCTATATCAGAATCAAAATAGTTGAACTTCCCATCCCACATTAACTAACTATGAACATGAGACTAAGAAATTCCATGCTGCAATATAAAAAACAGCACTGTGAATATTTATATGCATAAATCTATAACACATTATGTTATAGTATCCAATAGCTGTACAAACACAGGATATTTTATTAATCTTCAACAAATAATATTTTCTTAGTGTACTTGGCTTTGTAAATACATGATCTGTATTCACTTATCTCTACTTTGAATTTGATTTTCACCAGGGTTTATCAGCAAGACTGGTCTTCAGGAATCCCAGGTCCCAAAGACCAGGCTGAATGCCTGGAACAAGGAAGATGTATCTTTGGTAGAAGAGGACCAGGTGAGGGAATATTTAAGCATATTTGACATTTGCAAGTCCATGGGCACTGATGGAATGCACCCATAAATGCTGAGGGATTGGGCAGATGTGATTGCAAGGCTACTCTGTTGCTCAGTTGTGGCAACTGTGACAAATGCTGCAAGACCTGAAGAAAGCAAAGGTCACTCCTATACCTAAAATGGCAAGAAGGAGGACTCAGAGAACTAGAAGCCAGTCAGACTCACCTTTATCGGAAGGTGATTGAACAGTTAATCATGGAAACCATTCATAAGCACGTGAAGAAAACCATCAGGAGTAGTCAACATGGATTCACCAAGGGGAAGTCATGCCTGAGCAACCTGATAAGCTTCTACAGTGAAATCATCAGCCTGATGGAGGAAGAGGAGAACAATGGATAATGTCTTTCTGGACTTCAGTAAGGCCTTTGATACTGTTCCCCCTGCAATTCTCATAGAGAAACTACATGTTGAAGTATGGGCTGGATGAGCAAGCAGTGAGCAATTGAAAGCTGGCTGAATGGCAGAACCCAGAGGGTAGAGGTCAATGGTGCAAAGTCTAGTTGGAGCCCATTAACAAGAGGAGTACCACACACGTCAATACTAAGTCCAGTCCTGTTCAACAACTTCTGTAGTGATCTAGATGATGGGTTAGAGCGCACAATCAATAAATTTGCAGATGACACCAAACTGGGGGGAGTGGCTGACTCACCAGGGAGCCATGCAGCCATGCAAAGGCACCTTTACAGGCTGGAGAGAAGGGTTGACAAAAAAAATCATGAAGTTCAATAAGGAGAATTCCAGGGTCCTGGGCCTGGGGAGGAAAAAAACCCAAACACCAGTAGATGTTGGGGACCAACCAGTTGGAAAGCAACTCTGCAAAAAAATGACCTAAGAGTCCTGGTAGAAAATGAATTTGCAATGTGCCCTTGCTGCCTAGAAGGCTATTGGTATGCATTAGGCATGGTTGCATTAGGCCAAGTATCTGGAGCTTCACTTGGATTAATGTGTCTATTCTGGCCCCCTCAGTACAAGAAAGAGATGGGCATACAGAAAAGAGTCCAGTGGAGGGCCACCAAGATGGTCAAGGAACTGGAGCACCTCTCATGTGAGGGGAGGCTGAGAGAGCTGGGACTGTTCAGCCTGGAGAAGAACAGGTTCAGCAGGGATTTTCTCTGTGTATAAATAGCTAAAGGGAGGATGCAAAGAGGATGGAGCCACGTTATTTTCAGTGGTGCTCAAAGCCAGACAAGTGGTAAAGTGTTCAAACTGGAACACAAGAGGTTCCCTCTGAACATCAGGAAGCACTTTATTGTGTTGGTGACAGAGCACTTCAACAGGTTTCGCTGAGTCTTCCTCCCCTGGAGATTTTCAAAATCCATCAAGACATGGTCCTGGGCAAGTGGTTCTGGGTGTCCCTGCTTGAGCAGGGTGGTCAGACCAGATGACCTCCAGAAGTCATTGAAAGTCCCTTTCAACTTTAATGATTCTGTGATTCTGTGATTTTTCACAGTTGATTTTTGTGATTCAGTTGATTTTTAAATCAACTTAAATTTTACAGTAGTGACTATGAGACTAATGAGACTGAAAAATAACTTGACTTGTGCTTAATTTGTTAGGCCTATGTTTGAATCAAATGTATATCTCCAACAGAAACAAACAAAGCATCAAACAAACAAACAAAAGTGACTTCTCTGCAAAGCTCTATGGACAGTATTTATAGCTATTTATGTAAACTGTGAAAATGCATTGAAAATTATTAACTAGAGTGAAGTAGCATGGCATATGCTATACAAGCAAATGTTACTTGAGTTTCACTGACTGACATCAGATGATGCTTTGGTCTACCGTACTACTTCTCCGATTAAACTTTTATTTGCCATTGCCTGAAAGATGATTCGAGGAAATGCAAAAGTCCAGCAAGAGGCAATACAGCATATGAGCCAGCTCCTACCAAGACAAAAAATTAGTATTATGTAGTGTAGATCTGGTGTTCTTGTGTTTTGTTTTGATTTGTTTTGACTAGTAGAATAATAGCTATTTTTTTTTTTTTTCCCAGATAGAATGATAATTTGGTGAAACAAAAATATATACTTGCTTTTTATATAAGGGAAAATATTATGTATCTGAGTCTAAGTTAGGTTAAATTCTAATAAAGGCTCTTAAGTTTTTATAACAAGAGTGAAGAAAATGCTCATGCTACTATTCAACATCTTTCTTTCTTGTAACTTTTTGGCTCTCTAAACTAATAATAACAATTCCATTTTATAATATTGTTATATTTTGTATTAATATTGCTTCAAGTGCTTATCACATCTGTGCTTTTAGTCGTTTATTATAAGTATTCATCTCTTCAGGATTGTTGTATCAAATTAAAAAGAGGAGGTGATGACTTCCATGATATAAGGACTTTTTAAGTTAAGAAATTTTTCTTTAAGCTTGCATTTGGTCAAAATAAAACTATTCACAAGTTATAAAGTAAAATTTAAGGAAGAGGATCATAGTAACCTTCCTGGTTGCACCATTGAAATGCTCATTCTTAGAGTGGAATTACAAAAGAACTAATTGGTTTTGGGGTTGGGGGGTGGGGGTGGAGAGAATGAAGGTTTGTTTGTTTTTTGCTAAATTTTAACAGTGTAGCAGTGTAGAGTGGGAGAAATAAGAAGATACTGACAAGGACTTGTGCATGAAATCACATTCACAGTTCCTGATTAAACCAGCACTTTTTGAGGTCAGAGTACAATCATCAATGTCATTATGCTTTTTATTTCTTAAATTCATCCTGGTACAAAAAACTCACAGCAAAAATATGAATCAACACAGAAAAAAAAAAAAAAAAAAAAAAAACGCAATCAAATTTCCTTTCGTCCAGGTTTGTGCTTACACCTCTATTAACCTGCGTGTTGTGTGGGCTGGACAAAAGAATCTATATCAGAAAGTGAGAAACCAAATCTTCAGCCTTCATTGTACTTGTATCTGTTATGAGTTTTCAGGAAATTATGCATTAGTTTTTAATTAACCCTACTAGAAACAGTTATGATTTCAAATGCTGAATTATGCCTTCTGGTTTCTAAGTCAACAGATATTGACCTTGTAGTGGCAAAATTTCCCTCAGTGATATATAACCTAATCAGCATTACACTTTTCACTTTCATAAAAAGAGCACTATCTAATTAGAGAGTATGCTTTTTGAAAATGAAGGTTGAAGGTTAAGATTTCATTTAGGATGCATTAGTTTAAATGTGCCTTTGGGGTATTCCTATTAGGTAGATTTTCCATTAATTCTCTTAAAAAGATGTGGAAAGGACACTCCTTATACTAAACAGAAATTGACTCAATGGTATGCACAAATTAATTTTCCATTTTTGTTAAAGTGGTCCTTGATGAAGATTTGATACCACACTTCTCTTTGAATTCCAGTACTCAGCTACTCAAAACTATTTTATGAACATTTATATTAGTTTTGAGATAAACATTTTTTTCAAAATATATGTATTTCAGGCTTCCACTTGTACTGGAGAAACATTTATGCAGGTCTAATATGGTTATTTGCTTCTGATACCCCACGTCTGTCTCCAGGCAGTTCTGTGGCAGCATGCCTTATTCTTATACTCAGTGATGCTGAAATAACTTTTCTCAAAAGAAATTTCTGTCATTACAGTTGGTCATTTATTGATCAATTGATTGATTGACTTTGGGTCAGGAGAAAGGATGCCACATGGAAAGACTGGCATTCGTCTTGTCTGCAGCTTGCCATAACTCTGTTATGTTTAACTCCCAAATCCCCATGAATGTCAGTAAGAAAGTAGAACCTAAATTAATAAACCTGCTATGTCAATTTGGAAGCTAGAAATAAGATGTTAAATAGGCAATGTCTTTGGTTTAGGAAACAAATATCTTCATTTTATACAAGGGAAAACTAAGATTCTGAGATACTAGCTTACAGCAGATACAGCTAGAGACAGGAATTTGATTTCATCTGAAATCGAAGTTTTAATTTTAAACTACTAGCAAACATTTTATTTTCTTGCCAGCAAATGGATTTAAGGTTTAGTGAGGCCACCTCTAATATTTTAATATTAGTCAAATATAGCAATTCAAAATTCCTTAAAATACCAAACAAAAATGCAGCAAACTAGGAAAAAAAAAAGGTAAACTGTTGTCATAAACAGAAGCAACACTATGTTAAAACTGCCTTATAAAAAAAACAAAATGTTTAGGTTCACACTGTGCTTCTCTACTAATAAATGTTTTCAACCTCTGCAGACAATTTTATTTCTTTAAGACAGAATACCTTTAAAACAACACTTACTTCAGCTTTTTTTAATGGCAATTTTTCCACATGCGGTTCTCAGAAAAGTATGGAAAAGGAAACAAACAAACAAACAAACAACAAAAAAAGCCACCAATATCTACTAGCTGCATCTCAGTTCATTCTGTCTCAAAGCATCTGGAAAAGCTTAGGTAGAAGCATAGTATTGTGCTTCTACCTTAAAAAAAAAAAAAAAGAGAGAGAATAATAAAAAATAAATAAATAAAAGATGTGCTTTCTTTTGTTTTCTTCATATATATACATATGAAGAAAACATATATATATATATATATACACACATATAATTTATTAATTAAAAGCTCTTGTAAACCAGAGAAATATCCAGGGCAGAAACTGAGGTTAGCTTTTTTACATTTCACAAAATCTGAGGAATTGAAAGAGATTCCGCCCACATTCTTTTTTTTTTTTGTAAATTCCCTCTGCATGATTTTTGACAATTTAGGTAAGAGAATTCTTTTTGTCTAGCTGCTATCACAACATATGTTTCTACTATGTCAGGATAATGACTCAATCTCTTTACAAATGGGTTGTGTCTCGAGGGGTTGAGTTATTGCTATGACTAATAGAATAAGAGTATTTCCTCATAAATTCATAGAAAACTCCATTTGGAGTCATTAGACAACTATAATCAGTTTACCACTGAACTTTAGTTTATGCTTGGGGAGAATAGAAGGTCATCTTAACTGAGATGAATATAGATCTGAAACAGATTTATACAAGCCTCTTTGCACAATTTGTGGCATTATTCTTGCTTACTTGAGGATTTTGAGACAAGAAAGCTCCCAGCAAATGGTTAGAAATATATTCCAGGTCATAAGTGTAGAATAGAACACTGACACTTATGAAGACAAAATAGGCACAGTCGAGTTTGATTCGAAAGTGGGGTATTGTTTTAAATTATTATTGTGATTCCATAACCTGAATAGCTAACACTGACTTCTGCAAGGACAGTTTTTCAGAAGGTAATTCATATATTTCTGGAGGATTGTACACCTCTCTGGATAAAACAAAACTCAGGTTTGGCTTTGAAACTTAATTTTTAAGCCATCTGCTGGTTCAAGACATTGAGGAACATGAAATTTCAGGTTACTATGAATAAGCCAGCTGTGTGTACACATGAATGTATTTAATGTTTGTACTTTAATCACATCATGTTTATAAAATAATTCAAGAAATCGTTGCATAAAATTGGCATTGCAAAATTCCAGGCAGGTTTTACTCACAACATTCCGGATGAAGTCCGCCCAGAACTGCAAAACTGTATTTTTAAAGGGGCTATCAACAGTATCACAATTCTGCAGACAGAATTCAGCCCCAAAGTTACAATATTCATTGTATTCATATTCAGTTGCATAAATATAAATAAAAAATAGAATTAGGTATGGAACTCGTTTAGGTCAATATTTTATTTTGGTTATAGAAAAATATCTGCAGAAGAGACACAGGTCCTGTAGTGATGAGCATTAAACAAATGAACAAACAAACAAAACTGTGAATACTAGTAGCAAACCAAACATGTATCATGATGGAAGGTCTCTTTAGGGATTATCCAGAATTTAGAAAGAAAAAACCTTTATCAATTCAATTTATTTTTAATTCTGAGAAGAAAGCTATCTGTATACACACATGTATATACACACATATGTATATACTTTTGAAACAGTTAATGTATTTTACAGTGCGTTTTACTTAAGCTGTTATTCATTTAATTCTCACTCAGTTAGACAAACCCAAATGCAGAACAAAACCAGATCTGACACATATAAAAAGAAGTATTTATTATATGCTTCTTAAAATACAGATGGTATTCAATCCAGGGTTCAATCATGGCATTCGTGCATGGAAGAAAACAGATTGTATGAGGCTATTCTGTGTTGACTTTGTCAGGGAAACATTAATTAATATGATTTTCTGAACTTGTTATTTAAAAGATGTATCTACCTCTAATAAGATTTCTGTAACATTCATTGATCTTGAGACTATCTTGCCCAAGAGGAATAACATGTAGCCTCACCAAACACATCCAGATACTCTTGAAGAGCTCTCAATAGGTTCTGCACTGGACAATACTGAGGCGTAATCAGTCTCATCAGTCTTCCTGGATATGAAAAGTAGTTATTGCCACAAGTAGTTATTGCCACTTAATTAGTAATATTCAATGACAAAACAAAACAGTCCTGTCTTCTCAGAGACAAAGTAAAATTAATGCCAAGAATATGGGGTCCAACATAGCATTTTATGTCATATGATAACACATGCTGGGAGACATTATATTATTCAAAAATTAATTCCAGAAAGTAAATGAATAAATGACTAAACTAGTGTCATACATTGTCATTAAGAGGGCAGTACTGGATGAAGAAAATGCTGTGCTTCACAAAGTCTTCATTAAGTTTAAAATGACATTAAAATGGCATTAAATTCAATTGAAGTCATAGGACTGAACCTCCAGCCTAAGGATTGTTAGGACTGGCATCATATAGAGGATGTACTGTACTATTGTTGTGGATCATATTTTGTAGAAAATAATATAAAAATCTTCAGCAAATTTAGGGTGGATGATATGAGACGTCTAATTACATTGCCTGTATGGACTATCAGTCAAGGGTAATCCTAATACTGATATAGAAGAATCATAGAATCATAGCATGATTTGGGTAGGAAGAGACCTTAAAGATCATCTAATTCCAACCCCTCTGCCATGGGCAGGAATATCTCCCACTAACGAGGTGGCTCAAAGGCCCATCTAACCTAGCCTTAAAGACTTCCATGGATGGAGCATCCACAATGTCTCTGGGCAATCTGTTCCAGTGTCTCATCACCCTCTGAGTAAAGAATTTCTTCCAAATGTCTAATCTAAATCTACCTTCTTTTAGTTTAAAATTTAGGACTTCTTGCCTTATTGCTACAACTCCTGATAAAGAGTCCCTCTCCAGCTTTTTTTGTAAGCCCCTTTTAGGTACTGGAAGGCTGCAATGCAGTCTGTCCATAGCTTTTTGTTCTCCAGGCTGAAAAAAGACCAACTCCCTCAGCCATAAAAGGGAGGTGCTCCAGCCCCTTTGGTCACCTTTATGGCCCTCCTATGGACTCATTCTATACATCCATGTCCTTCTTGTGCTGGGGGTTCCCAGAGCTAAACACAGTACTCTAGTTGAGGTCTCATGAGAGCAGAGCAGAGGGGGAGAATCACCTCCCACTACCTTCTGGACCTGTTTCTTTTGACGCAACCCAAGATATGGTTGGCTTTCTGGGCTGAAAGCGCACATTGCTCGCTAATGTTGAGCTTCTCATCAACCAATACCCCCAAATCCTTCTCCTCAGTGCTTCTTTCAATCCATTCTCCACTTAGCTTTTATTTGTGCTTGGGATTGACCAAGCCCAGATGCAGGACTGTGCACTTGGCCTTGTTGAACCTCATGAGTTTTACACAGGCCCACCTCTCAAACGTGTTAAGGTGTCACCGAATGGCATCCCTTCCCTCCAGGATGTCAACCACATCGCACAGCTTGGTGTCATCCATGTTGCCTACAAAGATGTGAAACAATGCCAGTCCCAATACTGACCCGTGAGGAACACCACTCATCACCGATCTACACTTCGACACTGAACAATTGACTGTAACTCTTTGAGTGCAACCATCCAGCCAATTCCTTACCCACCAAGTGGTCCATCAAATCCATGTTTCTCCAATTTAGAGACAAGGATATCATGTAGGACAGTGTCAAATGTTTTGCACAAGTCCAAGCAGATGATGTCAGTTGCTTTTCCCATACCCACCTGTATATCCCTCTATTTTTCCATCACTGTGGCAGCTGGTAGAAGGCCACCAGACTTGTCAGGAACAATTTGCCCTTAGCTGGGGGAAATGTTGGCTGTCATCTATCACCTCCTCATTTTCCATGTGTGTTAGCATAGTTTCCAGGAGGATCTGCTCCATGATCTTGCCAGGCACAGAGGTGAGACCAAATGGCCAGTAGTTCCCTGGGTCTTCATTTTTTTTCCCTTTTTAAGAATGCATGTTATGTTTCCCCTCGTATAGTCAGTGGGAACTTCACCAGACTGCCATGACTTCCCAGATATGATGGATATTGGAATGCACTCTTTCAGCTAACTGGATCCATTTACTAGAGAACTAAGATGTAACTCTCTTAAGAAAAAAAAAAAAAAAGACTATACAGTGGATCATTTGTCAGCAGAGCATTCATTTGACTGTTGAGGTGTCTTGATGAATATTTGGTTAATAATAGTCAAGTTCTAGTTTAGGATCGACTTGGTAGGATAGACATTTTCCAAATGATTGAGGTTTCATATGCTGAACAAAAGAGTAAATAAAATTTATGAGAAAAATTTGCTTGATAAAAGCTGTACTCTATATGTTTACTAGAGGAATGATATATTTCAGGTTACAATGCTTCAGAAAAAAAAAATATTACAAAATTATAGAGTACCATTTTACAAATGTATGCAATTTGTAATGTCAAAATTCCATATGGAAACAAAATTTTGGGGGAGGAAATAACTGTAACAACACAGAACAAGATGTAAACCTGTAAGAATAAATCAATTCACAGCAGACAATTATTCTATCCAATGTTACCAGACACAGCAATAACAAAGTGGCATTGGAGACAAAGAAGTCACAATGTTGAAAATCACACTGAAAGAAAAAAATATTAATATTACTATGAAATTCTGGACAGAATAATGTTTGTTCCCTGAACTACTTAATAGACTGCAAACAGCACTATCATCAAGGTTGCTGAAGGCTAGGAAAGATTTACTGTAAGGTCTCAGGTACACTGACTGAAAAAGACAGATCATTGACTGCAATGCTAGCTTAACAATTTGCAAAACAATCTAAAAGCTTAGAGCTGAAATAATAAGAAATGCTAGGTTTTCACATTTTCACAACAGTAGGATAAGATGGGATCATTTCTTTTTACCTGTAGTCTGTGCCATATTAATGTCTTGAATAAATTGGAACTACTGAGGATTAAAACACCTCATGGGCTATAATAAGTCATCATGGTATATACTTAAATCAGCAGAAAATAACAACTGGTTGTGCAAACCAGACAGGCTCTCTAGACTGAGGACAGCAGTTGACTGTCAGTAAATATGGTGAGGAAAAGACTTTGGGATGTGTAAAAATATGAAGGTGGATCATATTTGATAATCTGAGAATGAATCATTTTTGTCTGTCATTATATTGGAACTATAAGAAAAGGACAAATGTTTAGATCCATCAACAAAAAAGAAAATTTAACTGTCAGACAGATAACCAGTGAGTATCTATAAACTTATTTTCAAGATCTTTAACAATATTTCTGAAAAATTTCATGAAACAATGAGTGATCAATCTTGAAACCAGAGTGGTCATTCTACCAGATTTCAAAGTTAAACAAAGCAAAGTAAGAAACTTGTTCTAAGATAAAGATAAGTCTCTTAAAAATATAATTTATGTGAAAGTTATTTTTAGATCAAATGATTGAACAACATATTATTATAAATATTAAAACATATTAAAATGTATGGCTTACCCTTTTTTTTTTCAAAGTGCATATTAAATTTATGACTTAAAAAATGTGTTTTCAAAATAAGTTATAATTCTAGTTCAACTCCTACTTCTTTAATTTTTTCATTTGTTTTCATTTTTTTTTTCACCTGTATCCTGTGCCATTAAATTATGCTGCTTAAAAGTAATATTTTACACCTGAGAAAATAAAATAATAATAATAATAACACTTTTCTTACTGAGTTTTTTGAGTGTTCATTTTGGAAACACAGCATGACTTGCTTCTGTGAGTTTATGATAGAAAAAGTAATCAACTGACAGATCTACCGTATTTTGATGTTAATTTTAATTAATATTAGTATAGAATATTAGTATAGATATAATATTAGTATAGAATTTTAGAATATCCTTGTCTCCTGAACCTTTTGCTTATTTCAGTGTTTCAAACTCTCACATGTATTCAGTTTTGGCCTGTTTCCTGTAGCAGAGAGAGGCCAAACTCAATTTACACAGCCTTTCATGGATACTGTATTCTTATTAGTGCTCTAGATGGTAATTTTCCACCAGAAATAAGACCTTCTATGCTGTGAAAAAGTACTGAAATATCTGACAGTGACAATCTCAGTTTCATCCACAGTCATATATCCTTGCAAATTCATCAAATATCTTTCTTATTATATATATATATTTCTTTTTTTCATGAATAAGGTCATTTTCAAGTAGGTGTAAGTGTGAAGGAACAGGGTTGGCAGCTAATAAATTACACAAAGGAGTTGAAATACCAGATGTCATCAGCTGCAGATACAGCTCAGATTACTGCCATGTACACAGACACTTCAGTAACATCAGTACAATGCTGCCAACATAAAAACCTACAGTACTATAATTTGCATATCTTGTCTGGTGACAGGGTAAGGTTGGTGCTTACTTTGACGAGGCTAGTACACCTTCAGAGGTCACTACCTCATTGTAACTTAAACAAATGGGAAGACAGATGGCTCCTGTGAATGGCCTTAAAAAACATCTTTCAACATTATGGTGTATTATTACGATTCTCTGCCCTTCTTGCAAAGATCAGACTGTCTTTCTGAATAACAAGTACAAAACTGCGAATGTTTGGAAAGCCAATTTCCCATCTAGGGAGAATTCATTATTCTATAAACTCTAGATAATTCTATGAAATTTTATAAGTGGAAACTTATGTATATCCTCTTTACTCTCCAGTTTTCTTTCTTTATTTTCATTAATTTGGGGATAACTGTTTTATACTAATTTTCAAATCATGAATGCTTGTTTTGCAAATGATTTTTTTTGTTTCTGGAATGTTTTTATGTAAATGTTAAATTAGTACTAACAATTAAAATACATGTATGGACAAATATTGCAGTCTCAAATATATAAGTTTAACTGCATTAAACTTTTGTGGAAAGGTAAAAATTTGTTAGACATTAAATACTATCATTTAAAATTAAATGAAGTTTCAAGATAGATTCTCATGTACTTTATATATAAATACAAAAATAAAAATAAAAATAAAAATAAAAATAAAAGTAAAATAAAAATAAAATTAAAATTAAAATTAAAATTAAAATTAGTTGTTCCAGATGTTTCTATTTGACGTAACAATGATACCCTTCAGAGAAATCTGTTGTTTGAATGTTTTTTTATGTCCAAAAGCATTGGACATATGTCCAAAATCATTTGATAGCCAACTCTACATTGACTAGATAGGATATTAGTCGTCATTGAATGAGCAACTGCAACATAATATATATTTAATATCTGCAAAATTTAACACTGCAGTTATAAAAATCTGTAAAGATTAGCTTTCTGTTACTGTACAGGCAAAGTGCTTACAGTAGTTACCACTTAAAATATGTACATTAGAAGTTCCATGTTTATTCTGAATGTACACATTTCACTATCAAGCATACTAACACTGAACTACTTTAGCTGAAGCATTATAGTCTCATGTTCTATTGCAGAGTTTAAAATAAATCTAAGTTCCGATATCAACAAATCTGACAGAATTTTAGAAAACACTTATGTTCTAGGTGTACTTTCAGATCTCGTTTTCCTGATGTTCATTGTTCTTGTAGATATTCAAGGTGACTCTACTGTACTGCAACAATGTACAGTGGAATGGAACAGCTGAATATTTATAATTTTACTTAATCACAGCTGTAATGAAATAGCTTTAAAGTGGTTTCATATTACAGTAGGAAATCTGAAGCAGAAATATAGTCAAACAGATACAGATGCATAGAACACAAAGGTTGTGACATTTTATGACTAAAATTACAATAAAATTGGAAATAGGAGGAAGCCTGTCTTCAATACAGTCATTCATGTACAGGGCATGGTACCAACAGTAGATCAAGGAGCTTCAGGACAGAAGAATACTGTAAAATTCCTCTGAATGTACTGAACCACAAGATTGATGCGAAATGGTCTACTTGTCAAGTGGAAGATGAAGTGGCTTGAGATCTGCTCTGTCTGATACGACCTGCCAACTGCCTGAAGGTTAGTCAGATTGAAAAGGAATTGAAAGAGTAGAACAAATCTCAAAGTCTCTTCCCCTGAGCATTAGTATTCCAAATAGTATGCTGACTATTGCACAAGAGTCCTAGTACTGGATGGCAATATGTCATTGGAGAATCTCTTTATAGTGAAAAAAAAAAAATGTATATATGGAAACAGCAGCACATGAACTAAGACATATATACACAATTCCTGTGTAAGAACACAAAGCATGCTGCCCATTATGCTGTCCATATGCCTGTGGTTCCCTTTAACATTATTCTCAGATATGGCAAAAAGAAGTCTAATCACTTCATTCTGAATAATTATTGCAATCTTGCAGCTACTTTCATTTTTAAAATATGTAGGCACTTCTAATTCCCAGAATGTTAAGAAATCACCCACTCCAACTGTTCCAACAACTGCCATTTAACAATTAAAATTTCCAATGTAAGAAACTATATGATGAAAGATATTTTACTTAAGGCCTACCTGCCAGATTTCAGGGGCAGATCTAGCTAAACTTATCTAGGATGAGGCAACATCAGGGAAACAAGTGCAAAAATCAATAACAACAAGAAAGCTATTAATATTTCTATATTCTAAAAAATATTCACTAGAGTGGATCCAATGCAGTAAATGCCATCATGTCAACTGTGGTAGAAGTTAAAGAAAAATAAATAAATAAAAAAGTGAGATAGATTTAATTTAGTCAGAGGATAAAACCTAGGAAATAACCTAGTTATTAAATAAAGCAGAAATACTTTTTCTCTGAAGATCTGATTTCTTAATCTCTGTTCTTAAGGAAGAACAGAAACAAGGCATTGGAGTAAGATTCATGATCCTCATGGACAGAACCCATAAATATCCTGATTTTACAGGACACTAGAATTACTTTTCACCCAGTCAACAAACGGACCAGAAGCAGTAACTTCTGGGATCTTTCTCTGAAATATAAGATTGATGATATTACTGATTCTCCATTCTACAAATCTATTTTCTTTTCTTCAAGCAGTTCTTGTTTCAAACTCAACTGTTAACAAAAGCTCTATGGCAATGAATTGAGTCCTTAGATATCAGATACGAATATGGGAGTGAATGATTAGGAAAAAAAAAATCAAAGTTTGTGACCTTTTACAAAAGGTCTAACATCTGTTGGTAAACCTTGCCTCAGAATTATTCACTTGGCAAACCTTACTGAAAATGTATTATAACCTCAGCTCTGTCTGTCTGTGGGAAGGGAAGGGAAGGGAAGGGAAGGGAAGGGAAGGGAAGGGAAGGGAAGGGAAGGGAAGGGAAGGGAAGGGAAGGGAAGGGAAGGGAAGGGAAGGGAAGGGAAGGGAAGGGAAGGGAAGGGAAGGGAAGGGAAGGGAAGGGAAGGGAAGGGAAGGGAAGGGAAGGGAAGGGAAGGGAAGGGAAGGGAAGGGAAGGGAAGGGAAGGGAAGGGAAGGGAAGGGAAGGGAAGGGAAGGGAAGGGAAGGGAAGGGAAGGGAAGGGAAGGGAAGGGAAGGGAAGGGAAGGGAAGGGAAGGGAAGGGAAGGGAAGGGAAGGGAAGGGAAGGGAAGGGAAGGGAAGGGAAGGGAAGGGAAGGGAAGGGAAGGGAAGGGAAGGGAAGGGAAGGGAAGGGAAGGGAAGGGAAGGGAAGGGAAGGGAAGGGAAGGGAAGGGAAGGGAAGGGAAGGGAAGGGAAGGGAAGGGAAGGGAAGGGAAGGGAAGGGAAGGGAAGGGAAGGGAAGGGAAGGGAAGGGAAGGGAAGGGAAGGGAAGGGAAGGGAAGGGAAGGGAAGGGAAGGGAAGGGAAGGGAAGGGAAGGGAAGGGAAGGGAAGGGAAGGTGTTGTGGTTTAACCCGGCTGGCAGCTAAACACCACACAGCCGTTCGCTCACCCTCCCCCCTCCCTCTCTGGGATGGGGGAGAGAAACGGGAAAGTGAAGCCGGTGAGTTGAGATAAAGACAGTTTATTAAGACAGGAATATAAGGAATATAATAATAACAATAATAATAATAATAGTGATAATGATAATAGTATTAACAATAATAATGTGTAAGAAAACAAGTGATGCACAATGCAATTGCTCACCACCCGCTGACCGATGCCCAGCCTATTCCCGAGCAGCCGGCCCCCCCACCCCGGCCAGCCACCCTATATATTGTTTAGCATGACGTCAGATGGTATGGAATACCCCTTTGGCCAGTTTGGGTCAGCTGTCCTGGGTCTGTCCCCTCCCAGCTCCTGCTGCACCCCCAGCCTGCTCGCTGGCAGGACAGAGCAAGAAGCCGAAAAGTCCTTGGCCTGGTGTAAACACTGCTCTGCAACAATTAAAACATCAGCATGTTATCAGCGCTCTTCTCATCCTAATCCAAAACATAGCACCCTACCAGCTACTATGAGCTACTTAACTCTGTCCTAACTGGAACCAGGACAGAAGGGAAGAAGGGAAGGGAAGGGAAGGGAAGGGAAGGGAAGGGAAGGGAAGGGAAGGGAAGGGAAGGGAAGGGAAGGGAAGGGAAGGGAAGGGAAGGGAAGGGAAGGGAAGGGAAGGGAAGGGAAGGGAAGGGAAGGGAAGGGAAGGGAAGGGAAGGGAAGGGAAGGGAAGGGAAGGGAAGGGAAGGGAAGGGAAGGGAAGGGAAGGGAAGGGGAAGGGGAGGGGAGGGGAGGGGAGGGGAGGGGAGGGGAGGGGAGGGGAGGGGAGGGGAGGGGAGGGGAGGGGAGGGGAGGGGAGGGGAGGGGAGGGGAGGGGAGGGGAGGGGAGGGGAGGGGAGGGGAGGGGAGGGGAGGGGAGGGGAGGGGAGGGGAGGGGAGGGGAGGGGAGGGGAGGGGAGGGGAGGGGAGGGGAGGGGAGGGGAGGGGAGGGGAGGGGAGGGGAGGGGAGGGGAGGGGAGGGGAGGGGAGGGGAGGGGAGGGGAGGGGAGGGGAGGGGAGGGGAGGGGAGGGGAGGGGAGGGGAGGGGAGGGGAGGGGAGGGGAGGGGAGGGGAGGGGAGGGGAGGGGAGGGGAGGGAGGGGAGGCAGAATTCTTAACCCTAATGTTTTGGAGAGAAAGCAAAAAAAAATTTAATTTGTTTTGAAATTCTCATTTAAAATTTTGGTGTGGCATTATAGGATAGTTGGAAAAAAAAAATACTTCTGTGTTTCATATGTGTCTCCAAAGGTCTAAAGGAAAAGCTTAGCTAGGTAAGATAGCACACAATAATTTATTTTTAATTTAAAATACGCAGTGGGGGAGGGAGGTGGATATTTTCAAATAATTATTCTCCATGGTGATACAAATTTGAGATACTTCCAGTACCTGCCAAAAGACTTTCTGCATTGCTCACAGACTGAATTTTAGGTTTCAACTCTCCCAGTTTTTCTTCAAGGACCCTAAACTCATTATCCAATAACTTTTCAAAGCTGCAAGGTAGCTTTCTGTAGAGTAAAGATGAAAGATACAATTATTACATACTCTGGAAATAGTAAAACATTTTTTAAAAAGTTGTTACAAATGACTCTTAGTACATGAAACAATTTATCGTCAAGGAGGAAAACGTTCTCCTCAAAGAAGTAGACTGTGCCCTGGTAAATGCAATTGTTACTGTTAGTAATAAGAGGCTCTTATTAGCTCTTTATTAGCCTGACAGAACAGGGTCTCATGACCTGTTTGGGATGACTTTGGCCCCTATCTTGTTTTAGCTTGCTTTAATTATTGCCTAGTGGCTAATTGGCTATTGTTGAATATGTAGGAGCTGCAACTCCATGAGCACTGTATCTGGACAAGGCCATAGGCTCCCCCAGAGTCTTGGTGTGACCAGCAATGGACCCTGATATCTAGGATGATCATGCACATTCCAGCCTGCAGCTAGGAAGCAACAAGGAAGAAGCAGGCTGCTACATGGAAATTGTAAAAACAGATCTTCCTTGTCAGCTTTGAAATCCTTCCACTTGAGTTACTTTACCAGCTCTCTGAAATAACCTGCCACCACCTTAGGTGTCTACCTTAGGACCTATGTTTTATAAAAGAATTATGCTTTCTTTGTGTGTACTTGCACAAATTCACATGTATTTGGATTTCAGAGGTAAAAGGATTTTTATTTTTATTTTTTTTCGGTAATGGGAATGAAAATATAAACTGCTTGACTTTATTGTATTTTTGGTAGAGTAATTAATCATAATGTTAATGGCATTTGATGTTATTTATTAGGCATCCACTCCTATCTCGTTTATATCTGTTGAAAATAAAACAGTAGTAATGAAATAATCTCAAGGCAAAATATACTTATAAAAATGTTTTTTCTGCATTCTTGAATGGAAATAGATTGTGTGCTTTAAAGATTTCTAGAGAGGAAGGGTATGATTACAAATCATTAAAGGCAATTAACTTTCAAAACACAGAGAGCAACTTATACACTAATTTCTACTGACAAGAATAATTATTTGTCAAGAGATTCTTAAAAAAAAAAAAAAAAAGTAATTTGGGGAATGTATTTGAAGAAATACTATGAATGAGAATCCAGTGGTCTAATTTAAATTTAAAGTTCTAAAATTAAGATACTGATGTTAAAAAATATCAGTATATCTAAAGAACAACCAAATAAATAAAACAAAACAAACAAACAAACAAACAAACAATATTGTTTGTCAAGAGTGAATGAAAGTCCAGTAGTCTTTCATAGTCTTTCAATGGACATTATTTCATAGAACTGAAACTAACCTATTCAGCTTCAAGATATTTTTATCCTTTATTGCAGGACTACTTCTATAAATGAAAAAGTCTCAGAATATTTGGTTTTGCTTTTAATCACTACTTTATGTTCCTACCACACAGATGAATATATTACTTCAGAATTTATGAAAAATCCAGTACATACAGAGGGAAAATAGTTTTAATTTGCCTAGTGTCTCCAAGCAGTAGGTACAATGCATCATAAAATGACTCAGTAACAACTGGAAATTCCAAAAGAGAAAAAAAGTATAGCAACATCAGACCTATTATGCCTTAAAACCTGCAGGAATGCATTTGGTCAACAGCTGATTTCTTCCAAGGAAGATTGTCAGTGCCTTCCTGTAAGCCAGCCTGATCATAGAGCTTGTATTTCAATATAAAATATCATACATAACAGGTAAGTCAGATATAGCAGTAAGTAGACACTTTCCAGACTACTATGGCTAGTACATTTCTTATACACAGAAATCTTGAAATAAAGCCAAATTTCCTAAAGATATTATTTTAAAATTATGTTTGTACAAAATATCTGATAAAAAAAAAAGCTAAATGTTTAACATATATTAAGTCCACCTCAAACCTAGACTTTCCTTTCCCATTGAAATACCTGAACAGTCTCTGTATAAGGATACCTACTGCATGGTGGTCCTTGTGGAATTTTTCAGTATGCTCCTTCCTGGCCAGCGACAAAGGAAGAGTGAGGTGAACTATGACATAATCGAAAGATCTTCAGAGAGTTGAAATAGGTTAATTACACATCCAGGCTTTTGGTTGCTTACATTAACTAATATTGAACTTCAAGAAATTTTATGTTCCCTTTGAGTTAATTCAAAAAAAGGAACATAATTCCTATCGGTTGGGAAAATTGCAGATATGAATGTGTTTGATCATTTTCTGTTGCTGGCAGCTGTTGTGTAATTACAACAAGCTCCAATTTGTTAATTATTCTATCTGAAGGCTGCTATTGAATGTCTTACCTCTGGTGGTCATAAACTTGCTTCCTGACCAAGTATGTTCATTGCCAATGCATAACGTTTGTGTTTGGGCAGATGCTGTTCTTTTACTCCTTATGTGGCATTTATGTACTAGCTATACTACTAGACAGTAGGCATTTCACTTTTGACTCTGTTTTGCAAGAATAAATTATTCAGATCCTTTTATTATCTTAAGATAAATTCTCTAACCTAATGATAATGTTACTTGCTCTTCAAATGTAATTGTTTCCAAATCTAATTTATATTAAAAAATAAAAATAAAAAAAATGTTATGACGTGAGATTAGGTGGATTCTTTGACTGTTTTGAACACTTAGTACTTCTCTGTCTGTACTAAAAATAACCCCTCATTTGATTAATGTTTTTAGCTTGTTTTCTTCTCCATCTTTTGTAGCTTACCAAACCTGAATAGAGAACAAAAGTGGTTATTAGCCCTGAAATGCATGCTTCTGCCCTCTCAACTGTTACATTTCACCCCCTTTTAGATACTCTAACTCTCATGAGAGTCATGTTCTCCTAGACAACGTTCTTAACTTCTTCTGGCAGTGTTTCCCAACTCTTAATCAGAAGGGTCCTAAGTCTTGCTGCAAGGGCATGAACAAAATTATTAAAGCAGATCATGCTAACACAAACCTTTACTGAACTCTACTGGATACTTACTTCAAGCTCAGTAATTTTGTATTTAAAACAATCTTGTGTCATTTTCCTTATGCAAGTTCCACAATTGCCTTATATTTGGACTTGGACTACTTTCAATGAACTCCAGTGTAATTAACAGTAGTGCAGTGAAATCAAAATTTCAGTTTAAATAGACTTAGAAAAATAGATTTTGTACTGTCCAAGAGTCACCAGTCTGAACATATGCCTCATCAATAAAATCTGTCTCTACTTGAAAAAAAAAAAAAGGGAATACTAGATGTTTAAAGGTAAAATGAAATAAAATACAAAAAGCAGCATAGCAATTTGACACTGAGTAGTTTTTTTTTGTTTGTTTGTTTTGTGCGCAAGGATATGCTTTCTTTGTAAACAGTTTCTGAAGAAGTAACCATTACTCTTGTGTACTGTGCTGAATTTATGTCAAATTAAATTCAAGAAAAAATATTGGATGGTAAATTTATTTTACAAAGAAAATTCTGAGAGCTTACTGAGCCAATGCTTATTACTTCCTATTCTCTATTAACAGAGAGCATATATCTAAGAAAGGAATATACCAAATAAATGGAAACAACTCAATCCAGTGCATTATTTTACAATACAAAAATGATACTGTAACAGTGGCAATGGATGGAAATCACATATTTTGAGAACATGTGTGATATAATCAATGCAAATTTTGAAAAAGCAATGGAAATCTACTTGTTTTGAATTTGGAACAAGGACAGTGAAGTTTACTTTTAGATAGCATTTACTAACAATAACTATTCCACATATTGCTACTGGTGGAGAACTTGTAGGTTAAATGACGACTAAAACTATTTTCAGGGGACACTCTGAGACAAAAAATACCTATTATCACAGGCCAGCTCAGCAGAGCTAGGAATAGAACCCACAGATATACCAATCTCCAATGTAAAGTACTCAGCTAATGAACTAACATATTTACTGTCATGGATTAGGCTGGAATAGAATTAATAATCTTCATGGTACCTGGTACGGTGCTGTTCTGGATTTTTGATTAAAATAGTGGTGATAACACCCTGATGTTTTAGTTGTTGCTGACTAGTGTTTAAACAGAGTCCAGGGGACTTTTATGTTTCTTATGTTTCCCTGCCAACAAGGAGGTTGAGAGTTCACAAGAAGCTGTGAGGGGAAGCAACCAGGACATCTGACCCCAGCTGACCAAGGGGATGTCCCATGCCATATGACACTGTGCTCAGCAATAAAAGCCAGGGGAAAGAAGGAAGAAGGAGTGACAATGTTTGTCTTGCCAACAAAACTTTATGTGTGATTTGTGATGCTTTTCTGGAAGTGGCTGAGCATGTGCCTGCAAATGGGAAGTAGTGAATGAATTCCTTGTTTTGCTTTGCTGGCAGATGCAGCTTTTTCTTTACCTAGTAAATTCTTTATCTCAACAGATAAGTTCTTGCCCTTTTACCTTTCTGATTCTGTTCCCCATCTCATCCAGTAAGGGTGAGCAAATGGTTGTGTGGGTCTTCACTGCCTACCATGGTTAAAGCACAACTACTAATAAAATTCAATATTGCCACCACCATAGAATCATAGACTATCCCAAGCTGGAAGCAACTGACTAGCTATGCTGTGCTTGATGTGCCCCAGGATACGGTTAGTCCTTTTGGCATCCAGGGCATATTGTTGACTCATATTCAGCCTGTTGTTGACCATAACACCCAGATCCCTTTCTGTGAGGTTGCTCTCCAGCATCTTATTCCCTAGTCTGTACAAATATCCAGAAGTGCCCCATCCCACGTGCAGAATCCAGCTCTTGCTCTTGTCAAACTTCATATGACTGGTGGTTTTCCAACCTTCTAGTCTGGACTCCCTCAAGGCAGATAACAGCTCCTCCTAATTTAGTACCATCTGTAAACTTACTTAGCATGCATTTGGATCTGGCATCCAGATTATTTATGAAGATATTGAAGAGAACTTGCCCTAAAATTGAGCCTTGAAGAACCCCACTATTGACTAGCTGCCAGCCTAATGTAACTCTATTTACGATAACCCTCTAAGGCATAGCAGCATTAATAGTATACATGTTTGTCCAAACAGCCTTCATCTATGGGAGAAGATAACATGAAAAATCCTTACTGTACAAATCATTGTCCTGAAAAAATTAAGTGAATGGATTTTTGAGTAGAAACATTCACATGCCTCCACATCTCCAGGACTTGAGATACCTATCTGTGGTGCAATTGTATAAAGTAACTAGGAAAATTAAACTAACATTCACATTTTAAAGAAAATGTACAGCATTGAAGAGGCTTTCAGGGTAGGGTGTAGCTGCATTACCTGAGCGTTCCCTAGGCTTCCAACCTTAGATGCTGTCACACTGGGGGAACCTGGTGTGCTGGCTCTAAGGAACAGTACAGAGCGCAGAGTGGAGTGGAGACACCACGGCTAGGCTCTGTGACCAGGTGGGGACTCAATTGTTCTTGTGCACACCGAGACTGATAAGCCGCACTTTTTACTACCCTGAGCCAACGACCTGCCATGTTTTGACAAATGCTGTACTCTAGTGTACTTTTGCTCATTATAATATCATTATAATACCAAAACACACCTCCATCCCAAAAGCTACCCGCCTCCAAGGTGTGACCACCCCTCACTGAGCATGCGCTCTGAATTTCTCGGAGCCTATACCTTTAAACAGAGATGGGAAAATTTTTCACCAATCATAACTAAGATATACCTGACTAGAGTCACTGAAGCTCCACCTAAAAGATAGAAAATAATGTAAATTGGCCTAAGAGAGAGGGGATGTTGGGGAAGATACTATCATTAGGGAAGATACCATCATTAGGGAAGATACCACCATCAGGGGAGATACCATCATGAGGGAATACACCGTCCCAAGGACCTCCTGACTCCTGGGATCAGTCGACGGGCTGAGCCTCTCTTCCCCCCCTCACCTCCCATTGGGACGCCTTTGGGTGAGATTTGAACACTTGATTATACCGTGTGTCTCCGTGGAAACTTAGAAATCTCTGTAGAGTCTTTGTGCCTTTTAACGCGTCAATTTCCAGGCTGCACACCTGTGTATTTCATGCATGCTCTACTTGCACAGTAAATTATTGCCAGCAATCCAAAGAACCTGTGTACCTGTTGCTGTAATAAATTGCACTTAACTGCATTTTTCCTAGCCGTGATAGTTCTCATTGAACGCGACTAGAGTAAGGACGGTTATACTTTATTGGTGAATCCGTGACCATGGTAGTTCAGTGCTCTGAATCCGACCAGACCCATATCGGTTAATGTGTTATTGGTGAATCTGTGATTGTGATAGTTCAGTACCCTGAATACAACCAGACCCGTAACGGTTAATTGGCTACACCCCATAACACGACAGAGAAATTGTCGTAGTCGGCAGGATTGCTATGGATAAACTTCTGCAAAAATACAAATGTGCCCCTTCCCAGGCAGGGAAGGAGTGGGCCCAAAAATTTTGGAAAGATGAGGAGAAAGTGGTAGAGTGCATTGAGCAGTGTCAGGCTTCACGAAAGATCAGTCAACAAAAGGGTAAAGGTGTGATTTGTGCTGTGTTAGGAGCTTGTTTGTCTTGTGCTCAGCAGGAAGCTAAGGAAACTCCTGCTCCCAAACTGATTTCCAATGTGGAATATACAGCTTTGAAATCAGAAATTGAGGTGTTGAAGTCATCATTGGCCTTTGAAAGGGAGACGGGAAAAACATTAGGAGTCAGAATGGATAAAGTTTTCAATGAAAATGATAAAATTTTGAATGCGAATAAAAATTTGTGATTGAAAATGATAAACTTGTGAGTGAGAATAATCATCTTAAACAATTGCTGGAGAGGTTTAGTCATCTGTTAAATAGAATACAACCTTCTCCTCCGGTTAAGCAGGTTCACAGATTGATGCATAGTGCAGACCCTGAAAGCTGGGATAGTGATTTCTGGTTTGACAGTGATGATGATGTCAAAGAGATTGCTGATTCTGAACCTCAATTGATTTTCTTGAGACCTTTGGTTAAAACTGAGACTACCATTGATGATGAAGATGAAATCTGCACTACTGTGCGAATGATTTCATGGTCACCATCAGAGTTGTTTAAAATATAGAAAAAGTTCTCAAGATGGTCAGGACAATCTCTTGAAGGAGGAGACCGAATTATGTTGAGTGAGGAAGAGGTAGGAGGCTTTTGGGGACCTGGAGTATTTTTAACTGCCACACCAGGAGACAATAATTACTCTATAGCTGCACAGGTGAAATACTGGGCAGGTGGTATAGATTCCCAGGAGAGAGGGGAACCCCTGGAAATTAGAGCCACAAGCTATTCTGATCTGGCTGTAGCAGTACAGAAAGCAGTCTGCATTCAGGCGATATATGAAAGAGAGGAATTCGGGAAATCCCCGATGTTAACTCCTATTGACCCAGCTCGATTAACCCCTCTCATCCATGGACTCCCTGATTGTCTTAAAATGTTCATAGCAAATACCCAGGATCGCATACTAGCTGCTCATAGGGATGATGATAGTGGTTGTAGGCAAAATCCAAACTCCCCCATTCCCACCTGGAGTGAATTTGTACAAGACATAGATAAGTACGGATGCTGAATGGGCTGGATTAGTTCATCCAGTGTTAAGTCCCAAGACCGCTCTTGGTGAGTCTGCCAAATCCACACTCAAAATCCCAGATACCCCAAATTCAAAGAGAGGTTCAAACCTAGTAGGAAACGGAGTGAGTTGTGGCATAAGGCCCTAGCTTTGGGTGCACCCCGACCATTCTTGCGTGGTGCCTCTATGGAGGACCTCCGTACATTAGTCCAATTTCTGGGTAAGAAAAATATTCCAGCTGGGGAGAATTGCCTAACTGGAAAACCCCCAACCCATAAGGAAACTGCAACTTCTGCACCAAGCCCAATTGAGGAGGCAGAAGCTCAGCAAAAAAACTCCTATTCCCAGGGAGGGCAGTGAGCCACCCTGCTCGACAGGTATTAGCAATTCAATGGCTCTCTGATGAACACTCTGACCTTATAATTGCCATTGCCGTTGGACCCCCAAAAATATTGGTAAATTTTCTTATTGACACCGGGACCCAAATGTCAGTAACTACACATGAGACAGCACAAACCCTGAGCATAACACCTGGTTAATGCAGGGTTAAATTGGGGTGGAAAAACAATGCCCCACCACAAAAATTTCACTCTGGTTGCCAGAGGAACAAAATTTAACCAGGGTAAAAGTATTAGTCAGTGCTGCATATGCTAATATTTTACGGTTTGACATACTGCATGGCCGCATGTGTTGGAACTGTGTTGGGTTTTGCGACACATCAAAGGGATTCAGACACAGTGAGACTGAGTCTGTTACAAACATCCATACCCTTACCTCCCACTAAAATCATTAATGTTTGGCAATATCTGTTGTCAGCAGCAGCACTTGTGGGAATTGACAAGGTGGTAACAGAATTGGAAGAAAGAGGCATTATTAAAAGGACTCATTCACCTTACAATTCACCAGTGTGGCCGGTAAAGAAACCAACCAGGCAATGGCATTTTACAGTGGATTACAGACAGTTAAATGCTACAGTGGATTACAGACAGTTAACATGACACTATCAGAACTACAATATATGTAACACTTGGATCCTGCAAGGCTTTATACTTTTGTTATTTCTTTTGGTGTTGTTAATTTAAAAGAAACAAAAGTGTAAACTAGTATATACCAGTAAACAGTGATCTATTTGCTGAACCATCTTCAAGAGATTTGCAATTTCTAACACACATTTCCTCTTTAAAAGAATTTCAGAAAGGAAAAGTTGTTCATTGTTCAAAAAGAAAACTGTAATCTTGTATCATGGAAGAAGACTTGGAAAGTTATTACCTTCCTCTGTTTCCAAATCAATTGCTAATTGGTGCATGATCCAAAACTTATTGCAGATCTAATTTAGACATCTTATAGCACATAGGCCCAAGGGCTAATATGGTCCAAGAGCACAGAAATTGAAAGAAGCAGTATGACAAGATCTGGAAAAGACTTGAGAATTTTGCTATGACCCTCATTCTACCACGCAATCATTTAAACAATATGAAAAATGTGTTAAATTACAATACTTGTGATAATCAGAAAACTGAAAACTTCAGCTGTAACAGCGTGTGTAGGTATTATTTCTCTATCAATGTGTGTAAATAGTTTCTTAGTTTAAAACCATTTTTCTGTTGTTAACATTGTACTTGGTTCTCATTTAAGCAAACAATGTGCCAAAAGAACTGTTTAAAAAAAATACAGAAAATATAACAAGATGTTGCTTTATTGTTTTTGTAAGAGAACATGTTGCAAGCTATTCATTGGGCTTATTATTATCTGCTTCGTATGGGCACAGACCCCATTTTTATTGACAGCACTAAAATGTATTAGTTCATGATATATAATCAAATCATATGTGCTGTAATGAAATGCAAAGATTTTTAATTAAGGAAGTGGTTACAAAATGGAAAAATACTTAGCAAGAAAGAACGACGAGGAGATCCAAACAGTCCTTTTGGTAAATACCACCATCAAATGTTTTCAGTAGGAGAAAAAAGATTTCATTTTGAATGGCTTTTTCCTTTGTGATAGCACAAAGATTGTGAAGAAAGTTTCTCTCCTGAAGAGAGATTCTTTCCTAGTACAAAAATAAATAAATAAATAATATAAATTTACCCTTGCTCAGTACTTTTCTTCCCCATCCGAACAGTAGGCAAACAAAAAATGAAATGTGGTTTTCAGTAATGTCAGATGTTAACAATCACACATCCACATGGTAATTTCTTATTTCATCTTATATTCCAACCTACTTAGATCATCTTTATTTATTTATTTAGCTTCTTTCTAAAGTATGTTCTCCATTAATTAGGACAGTACTGCCAATTCTGTCACTGTAATGGACAAATTTTAAGAGCACTGGAACCCTCTCCTGGACAAATGTGCAGCACTTGGAAAAGAAAATGTGTAATGAGCTACTGTGAGAAAAACACAATAGTGTTCTTAAAGGAGCTCATGATGTTAGACAGTATGTCAGTGTGTTGCCAGGAATACCGTCATACTGTCAGAGCCCCAAGATAATGTGATCTAGAAGAACTATGAGTGATTAAAGGATACTGCAGAAAACAAGACCACTTCCTGAATCTTTAATACTTAGCTATGGTTGAAGTTCTAAAAATTTTTAACTGTGATAAAGATGACTTCACAGGACTGATGGACAGGAATTTAACAATATACTGTTTCAGGCATACCATGTATCATTTCACCTATTTGTATTAACACATGCATGCCATCTCTGTTCACACTGCTGTTCTGTAAGAATCTATTGCTTATTTCCAGGCTTTCATATTCAGCTGTGAAACTGAGCACAAACAGGAGAGAAAAAAAAAAATGGCATTATGTTCTATTTCAGGGATCCAATTCAAGATTGTATTCCCAGAGCTGGGAAAAAAACAAGGAAACCTTAAAGAAAATAGGGAGGCCTGTAGCTTGTGTAGTCTTTCCATAGCTTGTGTAGTATTTTAGCTGAGAAAATAAGGAAAGAGAGAGACAAGTAGCCTTGAGCTAACAGAAGCAAGGAAGATAAGGAATAAAAGGTAAAAAACAAGAAGGAGAAAAACCACTCCACAATGACCTATAGTAACCTTTTGCTCATTAAGGGTCATTAACATATTAAAATCATTCCCATCAAAATTCTAATGTATGCTAATGTGGGATTTGTTGTCATGTACCTCCCCACCCCCTCTGTTCCTCTGTAATGCACACTCAGTAGAGATAAGTTAGGTGAGCTGTAATAACCGATCAAAAGTGGCCAAAGAGATAGTTTTCACAAGTTTGCTGTGTATGAATAACGGTGATTCAAGTCAGAGATGTGCTTGCTTTGCAAAAGATCACAAAGCACCTGACTCTGCAGAGTTATATAATTAATTATTTAATTAAAAGTCCTTCGTGTCAATTCTGACACTTTGTGCTTATTGGCATGGCACACCGGGCACAAACCTATGGACAACAAGATTATCAGCACGGATAACAACCAGAACTGCCACCCTGGATTTCCAGAGGGCAGACTTTGGCCTGTTAAGGATCCTGGTTGGCAGAGTTCCTAGGGAGGCAGTCCTAAAGGGGAAAGGAGTCCAGGAAGGCTGGACACTCTTCAAGAAAGAAATCCTAAAAGCACAAGATAGGAGCAGGCCATCCACACATTCCCAAAGATGAGATGGGACAGATCACTGGCCTGGCTGAATATAGATCTGTGGCTAGAGTTCAGGAAGAAAAAGAGGGTTTATAACCTTTAGAAGGAGCAGGTCAATCAGGAGGACTACAAAGATGTTTTGAGGACATGCAGGGAGAAAATTAGAAAAGCCATAGCCCAATTTGAGCTCAATCTGGCTATTGGTATTACAGACAATAAAAATATTTTTTATAAATACATAAACAAGAAAAAGAGGACTAAGGAAAATCTCCATCCTTTATTGGATATGAAGGGAAATATAGCGACAAAAGGCTGAGGTACTTAATGCCTTCTTTGCCTCAGTCTTTAGCAGCAAGACCAGTTATTCTTTGCGTTCTCAGCCCCCTGAGCTGATAGACAGAATGAAGCCCTCATAATCCATGAGGAAATGGTTAGCGACCTGCTAGTCCATTTAGATATACTCAAATCTATGGGGCCAGATCAATCTATGTGATCTACCCAAGGATATTGAGGGAGCTGGAAGAAGTGTTCCCCACATGCTTTCCATCATTTATCAACTGTCCTGGATATCAAGGGAGGTCACAGTCGACTGGAAGCTAGCAAATATGATGTGTATTTACAAGAAGGGCCAGAAAGAGGATCTGGGAAACTACAGTCCTGTCAGTACGACCTCAGTGCTGGGGAAGGTTATGGAGCAGATTGCCTTGGGTGTGAGCACACAGTGCACACAGGACAATGAGATGATCAGGCCCAGTCAGCATGGGTTTAGGAAAGGCAGGTCCTGCTTGATGAAGCTGGTCTCCTTCTACAACGAGGTGACATGATCATTGGATGAGGGAAAGGCTGTGGATGTGGTCTACCTAGACTTCAGTAAGGCTTTTGACACTGTTTCCCACAGCATTCTCCTAAAGCAGCTGGCTGTTCAAGGCCTGGATGGACATAAGCTTTGTTAGGTTAAAAATCAACTGGGTAGCTGTCTGAGCCAAAAGAGCTGTGGTGAATGGAGTTAAATCTAGCTGGATGCCGGTCACTAGTGGTGTCCTCCATGGCTCAGTATTGGGGTCAGTTCTCTTCAATATCGTTATCAATAATCTGGATGAGGGGATCGAGTGCACCCTCAGTAGGTGTGAAGATGACTCTAAGTTGGGCAGGAGTGTTAATCTACTGGAGGGTGGGAAGTCTCTACACAGGGGTCTGGGTAGTTCAACAAGGCTAAGTACCGGGTCCTGCACTTGGGGCACAACAACCCCATGCAATGCTACAGGCTGGGAGAAGAGTGGCTAGAAAGCTGCCCAGTGGCAAGGTGACTGTGGATATTGGTTGATAGCTGGCTGAATATGAGCCAGCAGTGTGCTCAGGTGGTCAAGAAGGCCAAGAGCCTCCTGGTTTGTATCAGAAATAATGTTGCCAATAGGACTAGGGAAGTGATTGTCCCTCTGTAGTCAGCTCTAATGAGGCCACAACTCAAATATTATGTTCAGTTTTGGACCCCTCACTACAAGAAGGACATCGAGATCCTGGTGCATATCTGGAGAAGGGCAACGAAGCTGGTGAGGGGTCTAAAAAACAGGTCTTATGAGGAGTGACTGAGGGAACTTGGGTTGTTTAACCTAGAGAAAAGGAGGCTGAGTGGAAACGTTATTGTGTTCTACAATTACCTTAAAGGAGGTTACAGAAAGGTGGGGATTGGGCTCTTCTTCCAAGCACATAGTGATAAGACAAGGGCAAATGACCTCAGGTTGCACCAGGGAAGGTTTAGGTTGGATACTAGGAGAAATTTCTTTAGTGAAAGAGTTGTGTAGCATTGGAAGAGGCTGCCCAAGGAAGTGGTTGATTCACTATCCTATTATATAGGAACTGTGGGGATAAGATGAGAATGCAGTTCATTTTATAAGCAAAATTTTTGTGTTTTCATCTTACTTATTCTATTAGTCTTATGTCATGTCTCTAGGAGAATAAGAATTATAATAATAAGAAAAAAAAAAAAGTTTTATATTTTGAAAAAAGAAAGAAAAACAGAAACAGGTCATCCTGACACTTTTACAGCAGTTGCCATAATCCAGTGTAGCTCTAATTTGATAAAAAAATGGGAAATAGAAAGAGATAAATAAAAACATTTTAAAGGTGATGTTGGACATTTCTTTTCTGACAGAATTATCACAAGCACTTCTGGGTAGGTGTACTGTTTTCCATAAAGACAAAATTATTCTGTGTATATATACATGTATACACATTTTTCTACTGATTCAGTTTTGAAAATTAAGCTAGAACTACCTGCAAAATGGTAATGCATAGTAGCAATAAAATATCCAAAATATTACAGGATAATATCTATAGTAAATTCATCATAATGTAATTTTTTGAACATTTTTACAGATAAATTGTTCTAAGAACACTGCACTTTTGCAGAGCTATTATGAAGATAGTTCTGGGAATAATTTTACGGTTGCTTATTGTTTATATTTAAATGAATATGATTTTTTTCAGATTTTTTGTTTTTTTGAATGTGCTCTTGTCCTAATAAATACATTTTTCTCTTAGAAAAAATCCATCTACATTTTTACTTGAACCTATGTGGGAATTAGTCAGACTAGAAGAAAATGTGGTGAAAAATAGAACAACAAAACAAAGCAAAACATACGTGTGGAAAAGAACATATAAAGTTTGATAAACCCTGCATTTCACCAAGTTTTCTGTAACAGTACATGGAACAGATGTTGTGGGGATTTCTATTTCCACCAAAATCCAGATAAAATACTGTTCTAAAAGAATGGAACAAACATTTCCATCATACTTCTTCAAAACTGAATAAAACTTTGATGCAACAGAACAAGTAGTCCTGTGTATTTACAGATGAAGATATGTTTCTACTCATTTACACATTACCATCTCAGACAAATATATTCCTGATGCACACAGTCACAGTTCAGAACTCTGAACCGTGTTCTTTTTCTCTCAAACAGCCTCAAGTAGATTATCATTTTTATTGAAAACTAGTTTATGCATAAATTAATGACAGAGTTATGGGAAGTTTCAGCTACTTAGAGGACAAAGATGATAACATTTCTGACAGTATCTTGACTAGTAAACCGTGGGAGTATGGCCATGGGAATCAACAAGCCCCATGGTTGGTGATAACATCGGACTCTTAACGATGAGGTCATCAGGAATGTAAAGAGTTTAGAGGGAACAAAGAAGGGGGATTCAGGAGACCTTCAGGCTTGCTGTCTTGGACTGCTTGTTGTTCTGCCGTGAAGACATAGAAGTTTCTGGGTGTTTGCTGCTGCAGGGCAAAGTTGTTGACCAATGAATAGTTAGTGGAAAAGTACTGCTGTAGAGCAAATGGTATAAGAAAGGAGCCTGTCCTCAATGAGGAGGTGGAAAAGGAGTTGAAGTTATGTCATCAATAAAGTAGTAGCAGTTACTGATCCTAAAAGAACCCTGATGTCCATGTGGTCATTACGCCATAGTAAGCGATTCACAAGATGGTTAGATGACTTTAGATAGTGATTTTTGACTTCAAGGTCATTTTCTTTATGGTTCAACAAGCTGTCTTACTACTTTGACCATTGACATCTGAAGCTGCTGGTCAAAGTCTGGATCTCAAGACTTGGATTAACAACTGTTGCTTTATCCCTTTCTCATGCATCTAATAATGCAAAGATAGACATCTGTGATGTGCAAAGGAGTTCCCCAGGAAGTTAGAGGTACTATTTAGTAAGTGATATTGTTAGTTAGTCAAGGTGCCAAACTGTGGAATCTAATACCTACCCAGAACAAAATAAGGCCTTTAAGTCTGTGGGAGGGAGATACAATCTAAGCCTATACAGGAGGCTTGTTTTTAAATAGACTTTCTATATCATCAATGAACTGATGAATTTAAAACTAGTAGTCACGTTAGCATAGAGCTTAAGAAAATTAACCTTTAATAGTTGTTGGCTTTAAAATAAGTATGAGATCTAATTTCCATTTGAAAGCCTTGTTTAGTTCTGTAAACAAATATCTTACTAAAGGAATGTAAGGAGAAGGAAAGAAGAAAAAGAGAAGTGTGTGGTGGGTTCAGCCAAGTGGGTTCAAGTAAACAAGGCATTTGTTACATTCCACAGGAAAAGTGTGATCTTCTATATGGAAATGACATTATAAAATAACCATGATTTCACTCCTCACTTAGCTCCCTTATACTGTTTTGCAGCCTAAGACATCAGGACCTGAACAGTTAATGAAACTTTCTTCACCTAGTACTGGCCTTGAAACTGAATGTCACATGTCCTAATACATACAAACGTGCTTCTGGGTTCGACCATGCATATGAGTACTCCAGTTAATTGCAGGCAAATCTCAGCTCAACTTTAGAATCTGAAATGAAAGACTAGGAAAGGGACTGATGCACTACACATTGTACTGCAGAACTTGGAACTCCCATGTCATATCAGTTGCTCCTATTTCTCTGGCATCCAAATGAAGCAAAACCATTCATAGTCAATGGAAGGGCCTAGAGAGTATAATAGATGACAATGCTTAGACAATCATGAAAAAAAGTCAGATCCCCCAAAACAACAAACAGCATTCCTAAACCTATAAGGAAGATTTCCCCAAATATGTTTGTGTTAATTAACATAATTTGCCCTACACAGAGAATTTCTATAAGCATTCAAGCACACTAGCACTTTTTCCTGTTCAGTTTTAGATATGCTGATAAAGAACAACAGAAACTCAGCCATTACCTGGGAACAGACTGAAGACATTTTCTCAGAAAGCCAACACATTTTACACATACAGTTTTCTCCTAAGTAGAAGGATATGTGGATGGATGTACAGTATAAATTGAAGATGAAAACACTAAAGCTATTTATATAAATAATAATAAAAATAAAAGAATTATCAAATCAAGAATAGCTTAGTTAACAAATCCCTTTATTGTTCAGCCACATACACTCCCTGGAACTTAATCAAAGAAAGAATAGCAGCTGTTCATTTAGGTAAATCCTAGTTCTATGGTTTTACATATAAAGACACTAAAATTTACTGGATAACCAACAAAGAACAAGACAGATCCAGAACCACCCATATGTCACTAGTGTGAGATTTCAAGCTTTGGAAACAAGTTCTTTTGCATTCTCTTAGATGCTACGGGTCAAGGAAGACGAAAGAGTGAGTTTTCTTAGCAAAAATCTGTCTAAAGTTTTCAACTATTTGTAGTCATTATAGCAAGTGGTGCTCATTATTTTTTGTGCAAAAGATTCTTCTCTCTTCTTTTTGGTGAATGAGCAGTAAACAATATAGTGATGTTCACCCAAGCCAAAAACTGTTAGTTCGCACACTGGTTTGGTCATACAAACAATGTTTCAGCTTCTTCAAGACAGATATTGTAGTACTACAGGACTGGATTTTGTCTTCTAGAAAGCAGGTGGCAAACAACTCCTTAATGAGCATATCTCTAGGATGTATTTTGTGTTGTTCTAAAGATGATGAAGTCACTTCGCTTTGTTAATTAATTAAAATAGTTATTATAATCTTATTTACAGCATGACAGAAAATATTTTGAAAAAATCCCATCTTGGTATAGTATGTATGGTACACAGAGCTTCAGAACATGTTCTAGAAATGTTTGTACTATGCAATACTTTTTTTGTGAAAACTTATAAAGACGATAAGAGAATTCTTAACTTTTTTTTTTCCTTCTTTTTTTTAATTTTTTTTTTCTATTCAGTATCTTAAAACTAGTTGCAACTATGCATTTTCTTCTACATTAATCATTCTCTGAATTTACTGAAATATTTGTAGGAGCAACTTAATGTGAATACTCTTTGATACTGACTTTGATGTTTGCTCCATGACTTATTTGTTCGTATGTGTTTACTTGTTTACTTACAATTTGCTAATGCAATAGAAGTATTGTCAAATATATCTTACTACCTTAGTTTTTATTCTTTCCTGTGTTGATTCTTTCAGTTATTTTAAGACTTGCTTCAAACCAAGACAATAAGGAACAAGCCCAGAGAATCATTTATGTGTCAGATGGCAGTCAACTTGGCCTAACCAAATTCACATTATTAATTTACTATAATTTATGAGAAGTATAACTCTCTCCCAGCTTGATGTAGAGTGAAATTCTATGATTTATAACTGTGAACCCATGGTAAAATTCAGAACAGATCATAGTTACATTTGTTTAAGCAGCAGTGATTAACATGAACATGATTAATAAGAACATAATTCCATGCACTAAACCTAGGAAACAGAAAAACATGGCAAATGGTATGTCTTTATAAACTACACTGATATTATAATAACACATGTAATTGAATCGGGACGGGAAGGGATGGGAAGGGACGGGAAGGGAAGGGAAGGGAAGGGAAGGGAAGGGAAGGGAAGGGAAGGGAAGGGAAGGGAAGGGAAGGGAAGGGAAGGGAAGGGAAGGGAAGGGAAGGGAAGGGAAGGGAAGGGAAGGGAAGGGAAGGGAAGGGAAGGGAAGGGAAGGGAAGGGAAGGGAAGGGAAGGGAAGGGAAGGGAAGGGAAGGGAAGGGAAGGGAAGGGAAGGGAAGGGAAGGGAAGGGAAGGGAAGGGAAGGGAAGGGAAGGGAAGGGAAGGGAAGGGAAGGGAAGGGAAGGGAAGGGAAGGGAAGGGAAGGGAAGGGAAGGGAAGGGAAGGGAAGGGAAGGGAAGGGAAGGGAAGGGAAGGGAAGGGAAGGGAAGGGAAGGGAAGGGAAGGGAAGGGAAGGGAAGGGAAGGGAAGGGAAGGGAAGGGAAGGGAAGGGAAGGGAAGGGAAGGGAAGGGAAGGGAAGGGAAGGGAAGGGAAGGGAAGGGAAGGGAAGGGAAGGGAAGGGAAGGGAAGGGAAGGGAAGGGAAGGGAAGGGAAGGCCTTTTTGTTGAACTGAAATAGTACGTTATCACATTTTTATGGTGTTCTTATTAAAACTCCAAATTTGTACCTGGTAGGAACCCTGTTGCTTATATAGATTTTAAGTGAAAATAAAATTATTCTTCATCTGTGTAGACAAGATTTAATAGTTCTATAAGAAAGATATTGTCATAATATGTTAGATGTATAAAAGACAAGTTTTCCATGGCTAACACTGCAAACTGCTTTCTTTTCATTAATAAATTTTAAGGCAGTATGTTGTGTATGCCTATTCTACATATTTAGACAGCCTCATCACACTGGGTAGGGAAAGAATGAAACATGACTGACAGCTTATGAGGTTATTCAGAGACAGGCTATTGTAAATTTACTCAGAGTTTGAAAATAGCAAGTGTTTTCAAAAGGCTTCACTGCTTCTGGGAGAAATTCCCTGACAGCATGCTGATTGAGGAATAAACCTCATTTACAATTTGTCCAGCAGGAGTGCTATTAGAGGAGAAAATCACACCTTCTGAATTCCTATCAAAATAAAACAAGGCTTCTGTTAAACTACAAATATAGTTGTTTTCCCCTTCTTTACACTCTTCTTGTCCACCCTACATGTATACCTCTGCTATATATCTAACAAGTTGCTGGCAAATAACTTCATGAGATTAGATATCATACCAGAAATAATAAAAAGGTTCAGTGAATTTATTCACTTAAATTTAAGAAATAGTAAACGTGTTAAAGAAACAGTCAGTTTCTCAGACAAATGAAGAATTCTTCTGAAACAGTGGCCATTAGCACAAATCAATAAACAGAAGTGTGTATTCTATCTATATGTCAGTACTACAATAGTTGTAGTTTTTTAGGTAGTATTTACCTTACAGGCTGTAAACTGAAAATAAAGCTAGCGAAAAAGGAAAAGTACACATGAGAATGTTAAACATGAGATTTTCAAAAGTGAAAAATCAGACTATCATCTTGAAGAATGTTGAGTGTCTACTAATTTTAAACAAAATAAGGCCGTATATTCAGATACTAAAGTATGACCCACAGTCTAACTTGGAAAATCTTGCCATTACTTTACCACATTATCAAGTTATATATGATTCTTAATTTCTCTGATTCTCAGTTCTCTGAATCTGAACTTTCCTTCAGATTTTCTGATTCTGAAGGTGAAACTGGAAAATATACATAAATATAATTCTGTGAAACTAATTTAATTGCACCAGTGACCAGTAAATCTTCCTGTAGATAGAGTAAACCTTTCCGTAGACACAGTAAACATTTCTGTAGATGTGCTTAGTGGATGAGGGAAAGACTGTGGATGTG
Source organism: Anser brachyrhynchus (assembly GCF_964034855.1). Lineage (NCBI taxonomy): Eukaryota > Metazoa > Chordata > Aves > Anseriformes > Anatidae > Anser > Anser brachyrhynchus. The sequence goes on from NC_137697.1 coordinate 27,329,714, forward strand.
GTCTACCTTGACTTCAGTAAGGCTTTTGACACCGTTTCCTACAACATTCTCCTCAAGAAACTGGCTGCTCGTGGCTTGGACTGGCATACGCTTCGTTGGGTTAAAAACTGGCTGGATAGCCAGGCCCAAAGAGTTGTGGTGAATGGAGTCAAATCCAGTTGGAGGCCGGTCACTAGTGGAGTACCCAGGGCTCAGTGCTGGGGCCAGTCCTCTTCAATATCTTTATCGAGGATCTGGATGAGGGGATTGAGTGCACCCTCAGTAAGTTTGCAGATGACACCAAGTTAGGTGCGTGTATCGATCTGCTCGAGGGAAGGAAGGCTCTGCAGGAGGATCTGGATAGGCTGGACCGATGGGCTGAGGCCAACTGGATGAAATTCAACAAGGCCAAGTGCCGGGTCCTGCACCTGGGGCACAACAACCCCGGGCAGCGCTACAGGCTGGGAGATGAGTGGTTAGATAGCTGCCTGGCAGAGAAGAACCTGGGAGTACCGGTTGATAGTTGGCTGAATATGAGGCAGCAGTGTGCTCAGGTGGCCAAGAAGACCAACAGCATCCTGGCTTGTATAAGAGGCAGTGTGGCCAGCAGGTCTAGGGAAGTGATTGTCCCCCTGTACTCGGCTCTGGTGAGGCCGCACCTCGAGTACTGCGTTCAGTTTTGGACCCCTTGCTACAAGAAGGACATGGAGGTGCTCAAGAGAGTCCAGAGAAGGGCAACGAAGCTGGTGAGGGGTCTAGAGAACAAGTCTTACGAGAAGCTGCTGAGGGAGCTGGGGTTGTTTAGCCTGGAGAAGAGGAGGCTCAGGGCGACCTGATCGCTGTCTATAAGTACCTTAAAGGAGGCATTCATGAGGTGAGGATTGGTCTATTCCCCCATGTGCCTGGTGAAAGGACGAGGGGGAATGGGCTAAAGTTGCACCAGGGGAGGTTTAAGCTGGGTATTAGGAAAAAATTCTTTACTGAAAGAGTTGTTAGGCATTGGAATGGGCTTCCCAGGGAAGTGGTTGAGTCACCATCCCTGGAGGTCTTTAAAAGACGTTTAGATGTTGAGCTTAGTGATATGGTGCAGTGGAGGACTTGTTAGTGTTAGGTCAGAGGTTGGACTGGGTGATCTTGGAGGTCTCTTCCAACCTAGATCATTCTCTGATTCTGTGATATTCCAGGAGAAGGAGCACATATAGATGAGTACTTTCTTGATTAAATAAGCCGTGCACATATACATGATTAAAATGCATACACACAACTGTTTACCATACTTTCACAAGAGCAAAGGAGCAAAACTTGGACCTATTTTAACTTGTAAAAAAACTGGAGACACTAGTTTGAAAATAACTAAATATAGTTTTAGATTGGAAAACTTTATTAATCAAGTTCTATAAATGTCATCAGTGCATTAGTCAATTTACTGTTTTTGCTGTCATGTTTGGGCAATTTCTGAAAAACGGCAATCGTGCACACAGCGGTACAACTGCTCTAAACTACTGATTTACTTTGTCAAAAAAAAGACATTTATAAAGATTGATTTTTTTCATAATAATAATGATAAGCACAAAAACAGATCCCTTAATCGGACCTGTTTCCGAAGCAAAGTATTGCCAGAGATTAAAAAAATAGATTAAATATTTACTTTAACAAAAAAGGAAGACTGTCCACAGATGTTTGGAAAGCAGCCGTGTTATTACCGTGCACAGTCCTTGGTATGGCAGACAGTCACATTATATTGTCTCTTCCATATGCTCGTTAAGTATTGCCTTAAAACTAAATTTTGATTTAATTATTTAATTTTTGAAATTTCTAGCATTTCTGGTGTCTTTTTTTTTTTTTTTTTTTTTAACCTCCACAGTTTATTCAGGTCCTTTGTTCTTACAATGTACTTTAAGTTTGAAGTGTTCTTTCCTCTCCTTGTGCCTTATACTGCCCAAAGAATCTAGAAAGATTAGCTGTATCTGTTCTTTAGAATTTGATACAGTATTTAGGGTAAAATAGACTTTGTTTTAAAATAAAGCATTTAAAATAGATTTAAATAGATTTAAAAAGCAGCTTGTATTGTGTTTTATTTTCCAAGAAGCTCTGAATATTTTACAAAAAAAAAAAAAAGTTAAAGCTAAATTTTCTTTGACTGAAACAGTCTGTGTTGTATGCAGTTGTCGAAGATTTGACAGCAGTGGAGTGCAGGGGTGGCTTGGCCTCTATGGGCAGAGCCTGGGACCGCCCCAAGCTGGACAGAGCCAGTCCCAGCTGGATCCAATGGCCCCACTGCAAGGAACAGCTGAGCCCACTAGTCATACATGCCTCTGTGAAAATGTATTGAAAAAAGGAATATCAAATAAATAAATAAATAACCAGCAACACCAAAAATAACAGAAAGAGAGGAAAAGAGAGAAAGAGAGTGAAAAAAACAGGTGAGAAGCAATGGAGAGCCTTCCAACATCAGAGGAAAAGGAAGTGGCTCCTTACAGAGCAGGTGTTCCCCTGAAGAGATTAAGGTTGGTGAAGGACTTATGACTGAGCCCAACAATCCAGCAAGAGGAAAGAAATAGCAGAGAGATTGCTGTGTCTTGACTAAAACTTCTCCTGCAGTGCCCATTGCCTCATTGAAGGGTGAGTGTAACCAGGAGGCTATATAACGGAGAATTTCTGAAAAAGAGTCTACCTCATAATCTCTCTATGTATATAAAATCAACTAAGCATAACACAAGGACTCTGGTTAAGGATTGTATCCTTTCAAAAGCAGCTAGGCACTCTATACAAGGAAATTCATGTGTGATATGGAAGTCATTATTCATTACAGTTGGACTGTATCTGTAAGCTCTACCACTGATCAATTACAAACAAAGAACAAGATAGACTCTTGAAAATACTGATTACTTTTTAAAAACGAAAACGCTAGAATGTAAAGTAGAACAACTGTAAGATGAGCCTAATTTGCAAATGCTTATTCATATGAATATCTTATTTTTGAGTACAGTCTTTCTAATTTCAGCTAGAATATGAAAAGATTACAGTTATTTAGTTTTTTGCATCTCTGGTGTTTGGCTACTGTGAACTGCAATGAACCAATAAATTTCACACATCCATAAATAAAAATTTATTTAAAATACTTGTCAGTTTTTGACATCTTAGTATGACATCACTAAAGACATTATGAATGAATATTGTTTCCAGTTCCAATGAAAATTGCAGGTTTTATTTATATTTTTTGAATAGAGATGAATTTGAAATGTTGGAAATTAACAGAAGGGCTATTGCTTTCTACTCATTTCTTCATCTAACAGCTCTAAAAGAAAACATACACCTTCCTGTCTTTAAAAAATCTTGATAGGAGATAAAATCACAGTGTTAATTGCTTAGTAAAATTACTAACTTTAATCCTGAAGTCTGATCCTTTGTGAATTCAGATTGGTATTGACACACTGAATCAATCTATAATTTTCCATTATGTAAAAATCAATCTCAATTTTCCACGACAACAGCATATTCATGTAAAACCCAACAATTTTCTTACACCGATCAACACTTTAATTTTATTGGCCTAAGTAAACTACACTGAGAGTCAGAGAAAGAAACAGTTAACTAACTATAGATTTCAAATCTTAATGTAATCAACAAAATCTTATATCTTAAGAAAGAGAAATTTTTTTGAAAAATTCTGCCATTCAGTGAGACCTGGACTGGCTGGAGAGATGGGCAGGAAGAAACCAAATGAGGTTTAATAAGAGCAAGTGTAGAGTCCTGCACTGGGAAGGAACAACCGCATGTATCAGTACAGGCTGGGGGACGACCTGCTGGAGAGGAGCTCTGAGGAGAAGGACCTGGGGGTCCTGGTGGAAAACAAGTTGACCATGAGCCAGCAGTGTGCCTTGGTGGCCAAGAGGGACAATGGGATCCTGGCGTGCATTAAAAGGAGCATGGCCAGCAGGTCAAAGGAGGTGATCCTCCCCCTCTACTCTGCCCTGGTCAGGCCTCACCTGGAGTACTGTGTCCAGTTCTGGGCTCCCCGGTACAAAAAAGACAGGGATCTCCTGGAAAGAGTCCAGCGGAAGGCCACAAAGATGATACGGGGACTGGAGCATCTTCCCTATGAAGAAAGGCTGAGAGACCTGGGTCTGTTCAGCCTTGAGAAGAGAAGACTGAGAGGGGATCTTATTAATGTTTACAAGTATCTGAAGTGTGAGAGACAGAGGGATTTGGCCAACCTCTTTTCAGTGGTGTGTGGGGATAGGACAAGGGGCAATGGCCACAAAATGGAGCACAGGAAGTTCTGCACCAACATGCGAATGAACTTCTTCACAGTGAGGGTGACGGAGCACCCTCTTCTCTTCACCTTCTTTCTCTTTCTCTTTCTCTTTCTCTTTCTCTTTCTCTTTCTCTTTCTCTTTCTCTTTCTCTTTCTCTTTCTCTTTCTCTTTCTCTTTCTCTTTCTCTTTCTCTTTCTCTTTCTCTTTCTCTTTCTCTTTCTCTTTCTCTTTCTCTTTCTCTTTCTCTTTTTCTCTTTCTCTTTCTCTTTCTCTTTCTCTTTCTCTTTCTCTTTCTCTTTCTCTTTCTCTTTCTCTTTCTCTTTCTCTCTCTCTTTCTCTTTCTCTTTCTCTCTTTCTCTTTCTCTTTCTTTTTTCTTTTCTTTCTCTTTCTCTTTCTCTTTCTCTTTCTCTTCTCTTTCTCTCTCTCTCTCTCTGTCTCTCTCTTTCTCTTTCTTTCTTATTTTCTTTTTTCTTTCTTTTCTTTCTTTCTTTCTTTCTTTCTTTCTTTCTTTCTTTCTTTCTTTCTTTCTTTCTTTCTTTCTTTCTTTCTCCTTCTCTCTCTCTTTCCCTCTTTTTTTTTTCTTTCTCTCTCTTTCTCTTTTTTTTTTTTTCCATGTGAAAAGTGCCACTGAATATTAATACGGGAATTAAATTGTATTTAAATAGGGAACTAAACAGAAATAAATTCTATCTGTCTGAACCAAACGTACCAGACTTTGGATGGAACTAGAGAAAAGCTATGGGGGACACTAAATGTCATTTGACAGTCCTAGAGGAGTTGGAAGAATGTTTTGAAGTAACTAACATTAGCTGGAAAGAACTTGACATTTTATAGTCTTACATACTCAGTGCAACCACCTTTCATTAAACTGGAAATTAACATTCATGTAAGAATACCGAGAGATACATATCTGACTCTTTTTTGACCAGGGTGAAACATTTACTGAATACTGTTACATATGGGGAAGGAAAGATAATAACAATAATAACAACAATAATAATAATAATAACAACAATCTGCTAATCCTATAAAAACAGTAATGTAATCACAAAGCAGCAGTCTTAAGGAAAATATATACTTTTAATGCCAATGAAGACTTTCTTGTCATTGTGAGGATGCTGATATAGCATGCAGTCTCTTAGTTAAGATTGTAGGAGAGTTCGTATTGATCTTGAAATGAATAGCACAATTTGAAAAAAATGCTGATTGGTCTTTTCCCCCAGTATATTCTATAGGTCTCTCTATAGATCTTTTCTTCTATTCAATGGTATTTTAAAAAATAAATTAAAAAAAAAAAATCAAAGTGAAATCTCATGGCTCAGCCTAATGTTTAGAAGTGTTAAGTGCATTTTGGGGTTTGCATTTTTAGGTTTTATGCACAAATATATTCCCACTCGCTCTAGCAAATAAAAGAGTTGCTTTAAACCTGGATAAAATGGATCTTAAATAAATTTCGGAAGATAAATATAACTTGATCTTTTATATTTCACTTAGTGTCATAATTAAAACAGTAAAACCAAAATCACATAGACCGAGTTCAATTTTCAACTTGATTGTTAGCAATCATTATGGAATCCAAGACAAAGGCTTGCTTTCTCAACCTCTCAACTGTGTTTCTGAGCACCAAAACTCAAGATATGCATGTTTGATGGGAATGACAGCTATCAGAAAAAAAAAAAAAGTATTTTAAAATATTATTTTTATGGTTACTGTGTCCTTTGATATTTCTCCAAGAATCCTGATCTGAATTTTAGTTCATTTCAGGCAGTTCACAATTAAGTGAACTTGAGTTAGAATTCTTACCCATTCAACCCAATTACTATTAATGGCAGATTTGTTTATAAAGGCTAATGCTCACCAAAAAAAAAAAGAAAAAAAAAATCATAAATCAAATGCAAAAGCCACAGCATAAACAGAAAATCATATCCAATATATTACTGACAATAGTTAAGCATTAAGTAACTTCCTATAAAGATATTTAAATCAATGCAATTTAAGAACCTGAAACATGTATGTACTGTTTCAAAACCACCCAAGTACCCTGTTGGTCTCCATCCCTTAGACATAGTGGTGTTTTTAAAAGCCTCAAATTTTGGTGCTAGAAGTCATGTGAAAAAGGGAAGAGTCATTCCTGCCAGAATGTAATCAATGCTCTCTGGGTGTCACTCAGTATTTCCTACTTTGTTCTGCTCACTGGGACAGGACTGCTTTTTGGCTGTATAAAATGCATTTCATATTTAACAAGTTGTAATCTCTCTGGAGATACAGGTGCAACTAGCTCTCACAGCACCTAGTTCAGCCTCAGGGTGTTATGAAACTTACAGGACTATGAATGGAAGTGGCTTTGGTTTGTGTTTTGTATACTGGAGTATAAAAAAAGGATTGTTAATTTTCTGCCAGTAAGAAAACATGCTTGGCTTCTTTCCAGCAGCCACTGAGAGACTTGGCTGCTAAAGGGAACAGGCAGGAGGAACAAGCTTATATATATATTTGTTGGAGCCATGTAAACCTGACTGAAACCCACAGAATTCTTGAGAGCTATGAAACTGAAGATTCTTAGTCTTAGAACTTCCTGAGTGGAATTTGTTACAAAATAACATTCATAAAAGATGTGCTTTTAATTACCATAGCTTTAAATCATCCTTTGTTGTTGAATCAAACGCAAATACATTGCCAACTCAGAGATTCTAAATCTGCTGAACTTATACATAAATCTGCATTCATCTTCCAAGCATTTTTTTAAGAATTCTGAAATTCTAAGGACTATATTATGAATAGAAAAACCATCTGAAAATGCATTAATGGAAGATTTCAAAACATGTTCCAATGAGGGAAGTAGTTATATAAAATGAACAGGGAACAGCAACATTTACATCTCCTTTTTTTTTTTTTTTTTATTTTTTTTAAATCTGAATTGATTTAGATGCAGTGTCCATGCTTATACTGCTTTTTCCTCATTTGAAGGCAACGAGGGGCAGATTCTCCAAAGCAATATGTGGGACATGTGCTGAAATTCCTATGGCATGCATAAGCTTGGCTAGAAATCTATTCGTATGTGCAATGTAAAATTTAATGATCATACTAAATATTTGTTAGAAAAATATACCAACTCCTGCATTCCACCATGTATTATGTGATGGCTTGCATATTGCAGTTCTTGTGTTTCCTAAAGTATTTTAATAAATACTTTTTAATCACAGAATAAAATTGAGCAATAATTTCCTGAGTATCTGAAGTAGTTGGCCTTTGCTATCATTGATTTTATGTAATTATTTCTGGTTTATTCTAATGTAGCACTAGAAACAGACTGATCATGATTCGTGTTTTTCTCTCTGTATTTTTTTTTGGGGGGGGGTGAATACAGTAACTTACTTTCTGTTATGTTAAATGTATACACAATACTTAATATTTACTTCAGACAAGAATTAGTGAATGCATATGTCAATGTAAAGCCGTAAACCTCAATCAGTTCTGCTATTATGAACCATGTGCTCTCCCAGAAAAGTCCTTTTTAATGAAGCCTGATTAAAAAAAAAGAAAAAAAAGTTTGTCTGTCCTATCATCTTTTTATTGAACACAATGACAGTGAAAAAACATTAAATATTATAATATATCAAAGACTCATAGAATCAAAGATCATATAATTCCAAGACCTGTGCCGTGGGTAGGGACACCTTCCATTGCACCAGGATGCTCAAAACTCCTTCCAATCTAGCCTTCAATACTTCTAGGGATGTAGCATCCACAGCTTCTCTGGGCAACATTTTCCTATACTTCACCACTCTCCGAGAACAGATTTTCTTCCTAATATCTAATATAAATCTACCCTCTTTCATTTTAAATATGTAGCATCTCTTGCAACATTAACTTGCCAGGACAGAAGAAAGACTTTCACAAATACCTTTCTTGGAGAATGGAGTGTTACAAGCCTTACCATATTCTCACAAAGGATATAACAGAAAGCTGATTGACAAATTGATTAAAAAAAATGACATCTGTGCTGGTAAGCTTTGCTGCAAAGTGGAAATAATTAAAGTAGTTTCAATATGTTGGTAAAAAGAACACTTATTTGTCCACTCACAGTTATAACCTTGACTCATATGCTATCAAAGAGAAAAATGAAATTTAAAATGCTTCGAGTTGAATATTATGTATAATTAATAGATCATTTAAATTGTTTCAAGATAGAAAAATGGTCACACAAAGTACACACAATGTACTATGGCAAAATGCTGTCATCTGTGGAGACCAATATGGCATACTCGTTGCTCATTCTTGTTTTCTAGAAGAGGTGAATGAGGGAAATGAGGGAAAGGAATCTCAAAGGAGGGTAGTCATAGACTACCATAGTAGTGGTGTACTGCTTAGATCTTCTTACTTCTGTGGTATTACACAGACTGGAGTTCCTAGTACTTTAGCTCCTTCCCCTTTTTCTCTCCTTTCCTTTCTGAGGGCATTGCATCCATCCCTAGGATGTTGTCTAGAAAGGCACTCACTTTCACCATGTATGCTTAGTAGAATTTGTATCCACTTCAACTTCCACCACTCAACCACTTGCAATATGCATACTCATTGTGCAAATTAACTGGTCGATGAGTATAAGGCAAAAAGCAGAAGTGCATCTTAAATTCTATGCATTTGCAAGTCTACAGTTCTTTAGGAATATATTTCTTGGAGATGCTTACGGAAGGTGGAATTGTAACACAAACATGTCAAAACCTATTTTTTTCTTTCCAGTGATTATGAATTTGAGAGAGCTAATCTGTTTGTCAAAAGTCTAGACTGGAGGATAAAAAACAAACAAACAAACAAACAAATAAATAAATATAAAACACACATATATATATATAAAACAAAAAAAGAAAGAAAAAAAAAAAGAAAAAGAAAGGATACCAAACCAAACCAAATAAAAAAACATACTCTTGTATTCTCCTGCCCTTTCAGAGGCAAACTGATACTCAAAGAAGTTTACTTGACAGCCTTAGAATATGCTGAGGAAAAAGGTAAGTGCTAAAATTATACAATATTAATATAAGTAGGGTTTAAATACATAAACACTACTATGTATGTCACTATTGTACATATGTAATATTAACAAGTTAAGGAAATCTTAAGATGTAAAAATATATTTAAATAGACTAAAGTCAATTAAAAATGTCATGGTAAGTGATTTTTCACAGTTTTATCACTGTGAAAAAAAAAAAAAAGAAAAAAAAAGAAACAGAAGTTGCAGTCTTGTTTTTAGCTTGATTGTCATTCATTTGAGGCAGCTATACTGGTGAAATGCACTTAAGAAGAGAAATACAAGGTCATATCCCTTTATTTCACATGAAGAATATATTTTAAAATATCTCAGTAATGTACCAAGGGTAAAATATGAAAACACAGTTACAAGTTATTTTATCCTGAAGATCTGTAAAAGAAAATAGAGCAGCATTAATAACAATGTTAAGGTACTACATGAGTAGTTCCTTTGAGCTTCCATGCACCTATATGAATGGTGTGATGTAACTCAAAACTTTACAATAATGAAAAATTTTTGTACTCCGCAGGTGTCCTGTGGAATAGGGAAAATTAATCACAGAATCACAGAATCATCTAGGTTGAAAGAGACCTCCAAGATCACCTAGTCCAACCTCTGACCTAACACTAACAAGTCCTCCACAAAACCATATCACTAATCACAGAATCACAGAATCATCTAGGTTGGAAGAGACCTCCAAGATCATCTAGTCCAACCTCTGTCCTAACACTAACAAGTCCTACACTAAACCATATCACTAAGGGCTACATCCAAACGTCTTTTAAAGATGTCCAGGGATGGCGACTCAACCACCTCCCTGGGCAGCCCATTCCAATGCCTAACAACTCTTTCAGTAAAGAAGTTCTTCCTAACATCCAACCTAAACCTCCCCTGGTGCAACTTTAGCCCATTTCCCCTCGTCCTGTCACCAGGCACGTGTGAGAATAGACCAACACCCACCTCTCTACAGCCTCCTTTAAGGTACCTGTAGAGAGCGATGAGGTCTCCCCTGAACCTCCTCTTCTCCAGGCTAAACAACCCCAGCTCCCTCAGCCACTCCTCGTAAGACTTGTTCTCTAGACCCCTCACCAGCTTTGTTGCCCTTCTCTGGACTCTCTTGAGCACCTCCATGTCCTTCTTGTAGCGAGGGGCCCAAAACTGAACACAGTACTCGAGGTGCGGTCTCACCAGAGCCGAGTACAGGGGGACAATCACTTCCCTAGACCTGCTGGCCACACTGCTTCTTATACAAGCCAGGATGCTGTTGGTCTTCTTGGCCACCTGAGCACACTGCTGCCTCATATTCAGCCGACTATCAACCAGTACGCCCAGGTCCTTCTCTGCCAGGCAGCTTTCCAACCACTCATCTCCCAACCTGTAGTGCTGCTTGGGGTTGTTACGCCCCAGATGCAGGACCCGGCACTTGGCCTTGTTGAAATTCATGCAGTTGACCTCAGCCCATCGGTCCAGCCTATCCAGATCCTCCTGCAGAGCCTTCCTTCCCTCGAGCAGATCGACACACGCACCTAACTTGGTGTCATCTGCAAACTTACTGAGGGTGCACTCGATCCCCTCATCCAGGTCATCGATAAAGATATTGAAGAGGACTGGCCCCAGCACTGAGCCCTGGGGGACTCCACTAGTGACCAGCCTCCAACTGGATTTGGCTCCATTCACCACAACTCTTTGGGCCTGTCCATCCAGCCAGTTTTTAACCCAACGAAGCGTACACCAGTCCAAGCCATGAGCAGCCAGTTTCTTGAGGAGAATGGTGTGGGAAACGGTGTCAAAAGCCTTACTGAAGTCAAGGTAGATCACATCCACAGCCTTCCCCTCATCCACCAAGCACGTGACTTGGTCATAGAAGGAGATCAGATTCGTCAAGAAGGACCTACCTTTCATAAACCCATGCTGACTGGGCCTGTTCGCCTGGTTGCCCTGTAAGTGCCGCGTGATGACACTCAAGATAATCTGCTCCATGAGCTTCCCTGGCACTGACGTCAAGCTAACAGGCCTATAGTTCCCCGGGTCTACCCTCCGGCCCTTCCTGTAGATGGGTGTCATGTTTCCTAGCCGCCAGTCGACTGGGACCTCCCCTGATAGCCAGGACTGCGGATAAATCATGGAAAGTGGCTTAGCCAGCTCCTCTGCCGTTCTCTCAGTACCCTCGGATAGATCCCATCCAGCCCCATCGACTTTCGTACATCCAAGTGCTGTTGCAGATTGCCAACCATTTCCTTGTGGATAGCGAGGGCCACATCCTGCTCCCCATCCCCTTCCACCAGCTCAGGGTACTGGGTATCCAGAGAACAACTGGTTTTGCCGCTAAAGACTGAGGCAAAGAAGGCATTAAGCACCTCAGCCTTTTCCTCATCTTTTGTAACTAAGTTTCCCCCCGCATCCAGTAAAGGATGGAGATTCTCCTTAGTCCTCCTTTTTCTGTTGATGTATTTGTAAAAACATGTTTTTTTATCTTTAACAGCAGTAGCCAGATTGAGCTCCAGATGAGCTTTGGCCTTTCTAATTTTGTCCCTGCACAGCCTTGCAACATCCTTATAGTCCTCCTGAGTGGCTCGCCCTCTTTTCCAAAGGTTATAAACCCTCCTTTTTCTCCTAAGCTCGAGCCACAACTCTCTGTTCAGCCAGGCCGGTCTTCTTCCGCGCCTGCGCGTCTTTGGGCACGTGGGGACAGACCGCTCCTGAGCCATTAAGATTTCCTTCTTGAGGAATGCCCAGCCTTCCTGGACTCCTCTGCCCTTCAGAACCACCTCCCAAGGGACTCTGCCAACCAGTGTCCTGAACAGGTCAAAGTCAGCCCTCCGGAAGTCCAAGACTGCGGTTTTACTGATCCCCTTCCTGACTTCGCCAAGAATAGAGAACTGAACCATTTTGTTGTCACTCTGCCCAACACAGCTCCCGACCACCACATCTCCCACCAGTCCATCACTGTTTGTGAACAGAAGGTCTAGCGGGGCACCTCCCCTGGTACGCTCTCTAACCAGCTGCGTCAGGAAGCTATCTTCCACGCTCTCCAGAAACCTCCTAGACTGCTTTCTCTGGGCTGTGTTGGGCTTCCAGGATATGTCTGGGAAATAGAAGTCCCCCCCACACACAATTTCGCGGCTTCTGCCAGCTGCCTGTAACCCATAGGGACTCAACCTTATCAGTCCCAGCATAAAGTTCCACAACATCAAAACACTCTCTAATATAGAGAGCCACACCACCACCCCTTCTGTGCTTCCTGTCCCTTCTGAAGAGCCTATAGCCAGACATTGCAGCACTCCACTCATGAGAGTGGTCCCACCACGTTTCCACGATGGCAACCAAGTCATAGCCTGCCTGCTGCACGATGGCTTCCAGCTCCTCTTGTTTGTTACCCATGCTGCGTGCATTAGTGTAGATGCACTTCAGTTGGGCCATTGCCTTCTCCCCCGGCTTTGCCATTGTTCCCCCTGGCACAGCTCCAACAAGCCTTATTTCAGCCCCGTCCCCCTTCTTTCCTAGTTTAAAGCCCTCTCAATGAGCCCTGCCAGCTCCTGGGCTAGGATCCGTCTTCCCCTTAGAGATAGGGACCCGTCTGCGGCCATCAGGCTGGATGCCGAGTAAAGCACCCCATGGTCAAAAAAAACAAAATTCCTGTGTTGGCACCAGCCTCTGAGCCACGTGATTATCAGGTGGGCTTTCCGGGTCCTCTCCGTACCCCTCCCTGCCACTGCAGGGATAGACGAAAACACCACCTGTACTCCCGCTCCATCCACTAACCGTCCCAGTCCTCCAAAGTCCCGTTTGATAGCCTTCAGGCTTCTCTCTTCAATATTGTCACTGCCAGCTTGGACTATCAAAAGAGGATAGTAGTCAGAGGGGCGAACCAGGTTGGGAAGCTTTCTGGCAACATCATGTACCCTGGCCCCAGGGAGGCAGCAGACTTCCATATGGTTAGGGTCAGGCCGACAAATAGGGCCCTCTGTTCCCCTGAGAAGGGAGTCACCTACAATGATTACCCTTCTGTCTTTCTTGGTGGAGGCAGTCTTGAGGCGTGGAGTTGACTTCCTCGCCCTAGGTATCCTCCTGGGTAGACTATCTACCTCGTCCTCACCCACCGGTCTCTCAAGCTCCAGGGCCTCAAATCTGTTAAGTAAGGGCACCTGGGAAGGTGGGGCAGGTGGGGGGGGCGTTGCCTGAAAGGTCGAGCAGGGACCTGTCTCCACCCCTCCTCAACTCCTAGGTCGCCTCCCTCTGCCCGACAGTGATAGGGCAGGGGGTCCACCCCCATCTGGGGTGTCTCACCCTGGTACCTCTCCTTCAGGCCCTGCAGGGCATTGCTCCACCAGTCTATCTCCCGCTCATACTCCCTGATAGCCCTCAGCCTCTCCACCTCCTCCTTGAGTTCTGCCACCAGGCAGACCAGGTCATCCACCTGCTCACACCTCACACACACAGTTTCTCTGCCTCCCTCAGATGGCAGCAACAGGCTCAGACACTCCCTGCATCCAGAGACCTGAACTGCTGCATTTTTGAGCCGGCAATTTGTCTGGGTGGTTACAGACTTTCTAGAGAGAGCACTCTGCCTGGTGTAGACCATTGCAGCCTAGCTAGTGGTCGACAGCCGTTAGAGGAGTTGTTCGTATGGGCAGGGGGGAACGCTCTGCGCTCTCTGCCCTCCCTGCTCACCCTGCCTGCGCGAAGTGCCGTGCCACTCCCTTCTGACGCGCCATGCCCTATTTGCCCGCCCCGTTCACTGCGCTTCTGGTCGCTCGCGCTCCCTAGGGGCTGCTTTTGAACGGCTGGGCAGGGGGCGCTGCTGGCTCCGCCTACGCCTCCTCAACCTCCCTCGCGAGGGCTGTTGGGTCCTGGCAGCTCCCTCGAGTGGCCTCGATGCTGGAAAAAAAGCCCTGCCTGTCCCAATCCCCTGCTCCGCTGCAGAACGTGTCTGCCCCAGAGCCGATCGCCTCGGCAAATGTTCTGTAATATGTTTAAAATTCTGCTGTGCCGCCGCTGTTTATTCCTAATTTTACTAGAGGCACAGTTCCTGAATGCCTCAGCTCATTACAGAGACAAATATCAGTCAGTGACAGGTAACTTTTCATTCTAACGCACTTACGCCACTGATGTCTGTGTTCCAGAGATATTCCATTTTGCACCTGAAATTAGTGTCTGTGTTACAGCTACGAAGTGTGATTAAAAAAAAAAAAAAAAGATGCTGTAATTTAGATAAACCCCACTAAATGGCTCAGCTGAAACAAAGCTGAAAATGAAGGTGTAAATGGCTGAAGTGATTAAGACTGTCAAGTTCTCCTGGGTCCTGTTAGAGAAAGAAATAGCTGATGGATTATTATTTATCCTTGAATTTAAGTTTAGGGGATTTAATTAAAGATGTTCTATTATATTTTTCAAAGCCTATTTGAAGCAGTAAATCAAAAACTGCAATAACAGAATGTGCTACTGTTAATGGAAAAATGGATAACTAGACACTTCAGAGATGTTAATCTTTTAAACTTTTTCATTGTGCTGCTTGGATTTTTATTTATTTATTTATTTACTGAGAAGTCAAAGAAATAACCCATTTTAGAATGTCAGACTTTTTCCTGAAAAATGTCCTCTCTTGCTATTATGAATGTGTCTGCTCACTTACCATGTCACTACTGTAAAGCATAGAGTATTTAAATGTATCTTAAAATAGAAAAGAAATGGAAGAGATCCATGTAATAAACACATGTTCAATAGTTGCAAATAGGATCGCAAAAAAAAAAAAGTAAAAAAAAGAAAGTGCCTGAAAAATTCGAAGTGCTCACTATAGTGACGTTCTTCAACATATATGGAAAATATAAATACAAGTGCAGCTATGGAACATCATTCCAAACTGATAACAGATCCTACTTTTCAGTAGAGTAAAAAATAGAAATAAAAGTTTCTGACTAAGTTTGTTGATCACAAAAGTTATATTTCCAGGTGTTTATATATATAGTAATCAATGAAAATATAGTGGAAGACAGTTGAATGTCAATGGAAAACCCTTTTTTTTCTGGATTAGCTAATCAACACTCAGTGGAAAATGTGATGACCTGAACATAGCCCTAAGATTGCCAGGTTAAAAACTGCTATATCTGATAGAATTTTAGAACCCGAAGTCTTTGAATTACTTGAATTACTTCAAATTTATTGAAGCTAAGACAGTCTTCAGAGTGAGAGGAGTATGGGGAGTTTTTCCATTGTGAAAGGTCTATGACTATAAATAAAAGAAAAGAATCCTAGCACTCTTGTCTTTAGGGAAATACCATCAAACCATACGATACAAAAAAATGAAACATTACATAAAAGTGACCCTGAGACCCATATGAGGGAGCCTGGTTGAGCCACGCAAATTTCTGGTGGAAATCAAATACATCTGCCTCTTCCTATTAGTTCTAAGGAGCTTTGTAGGGAAGGAGAACCTGAGGCCTGCAGAATCTCCTCCATTGACTCATTTTAGCTTCTCCAGGACCATGTTTCTTTCCCTTGCAGCACAAGCAGAAGCTATAGTTTTGGGGTCATTGGCACAGTGGCAAAAATTGCTGGAGCTTTTCATGAGGAACAGGAAAAGGATCAATAGTTTTTCTCCAACTGGTAGTTGTTTTCTGTTGAAAAACTCACACTTCTCCCCGAAGTAGCAGAACTACACAGAGTAATTGTGTAAAGAACAGACGGGGGAAAAAAAAAAAAAAGTGTTATATATAAATATATTTATATATGAAGCACCAGTCACGGTGTTGACACAGCAGAAATCTGTCCTCTGAATCCCCAGTGGCCTCTCCAGTCACAGAAAGCAATACTGTTACTCAAACAGAGCGTCCAAGTGAACATCTGGTCATCCAGGTCTCAGGTTGCAGGGTATGCCCAAGTTTTCTGCCAGTGTCTGATGGCAGCAGTGAGTACATGTGTGGGAGGTATGCCCAGGTAGAACTGCTCAGCCTGGTGACAGAGCTTTGGGAGGAGATAGGCAGGCTGATGAGCATCAGTGAGTCAAAGAAGGAGATCGACTGGTGTAATCATACTCTATCATCCCTAAGATAGATGTGTCAGCCAGCCACAACATAAGAAACAAAGGATCCCCCCTGCCCTTTCACCACCATGCAGGAGGAGGGGACCTAAGAGACAATAGGGACTGGAAGCAGGTTTCTGCTTGTAGTGGCAGATGAACCCCTTTCCCTCCCTACCTCACCTTTCCAAGTGCCCCTACACAACAGGCATGAAGTCCTGGAACTTGATGGACAGGCAAACAGTGATGTGGATGAAGGTCTATCCAGGCTGGAGGGATTTCCTAGGTCAAATCACTCTAAGTAAAATCAGGAAAATACTTGTGAACTGTCCCAGTGCAATCAGGAAGGGTTCTGGAAATATGGTGCGACCAATAGCCCAGCTGAAGTGCCTCTACACCAATGCAAGCAGTGTGGGAAACATTTGAAACAACTCCAACAGGAGGAGTTGGAAATCTTGGTGCAATTAGACAAATATGACCTGATTGCTATCATGGTAACATAGTGGGATGGATCACATAACTGGAACACTAGAAAAGAGGGCTACAAACACTTCAGAAGAGATAGATAGGGAAAGGGAGGAGGTGTTGCCCTCTACATTAGGGAAGGGATTGGCTGCAAAGAGATGCCTCTGAGAAACAGCCACGAACAGGTTGATGGCTTGTGGGTGAAAGTTAAGGACCACATCAATAAAGAACAACTTGTGGCTACTACAAGCTGCCCGATCAAGAGGAGCCTGTGGATGAGACATTATTGCTTCGACTACAAGAAGTATCACGCTTGCTCACTCTCATCCTGATGGGGGACTTCAACCACCCAGATGTCTGCTGGGAAAACTACATAGCAGGTTGTAAGCAATCCAGGAGATTCCTAAAGTGTGTTGAGGATAACTTCCTGGTCCAGGTATTACACAAACCAACCAGAGGTGAAGCGTTGCTGGACCTGGTGCTAACCAACATGGATGAACTCATCAAAGAGGTTAAGACTGGAGGCAGACTGGGCTGTGGTGACCATGCCTTGGCTGAGTTTGTGATCTCGAGGAATACGGGCCTGGCAAAGAACAAATTCAGGTTCCTGAACTTCCGAAGGGAAAAATTAAAGCTATTTTAAGATCTAGTGGATGAGATCCCCTGGAACACTGTCCTTAGGGGCAAAGGAACTAAACAGAGCTGGCAACAATTTAAAGATGTTTTTCTTAGAGCACGAGAGTTCTCCATCCCCCCACGTAAGAAAGCAGGCAGGGAGGGCAGACAACCAGGATGGCTGAGCAAGGACCTGCTGGTCAAACTGAAGTGTGAGAAGGAAATGCACAAGCAGTGGAAGCAGGGACACATGCTGGGAAGAGTACAGGGATGCAGTCTGGATGTGCAGGGATGGGATCAGGAAAGCCAAAGCACAGATGGAACTGAGCTTGGCAAGGGATGCAAAGAATCCCTTTGGAAGGGATTCTATAGGTACATTGCTCAGAAAAGAAAGGCCAAGGAGAGTGTACTCCCTCTGATGGATGAGAAACGTGAATTGGTAACAACATACATGGAGAAGGCTGAGGTACTCAGCAACTTCATTGCCTCTATCTTCACTGCCAGTCAGGCTTCCCAAGTCTTTCACTTCCCTGAACACACAGATGGAGGCTGGGGGAGGAAAGTCCCACCCACTGTAAGCAAAGAGCAGGTATAGGGCCTGAAGACATGCATTCCAGGGTCCTGAAGGAATTGACTAATGTAGTTGCCAATCCTCTCTACATCGTATTTGAAAAGTCCTGGCAGTCAGGCAAAGTCCCTGGTGACTGGAAAAAGGGAAATATTATGCCACTCTTATAAAGGGGTAGAAAGAAGGACCTGGGGAACTACAGATTGGTGACCCTCACCTCTGTGCCTGGCAAGATCATGGAAAAGATCCTCCTGGAATCAATGTCAGGGCATATGCAAGACAAAGAAGTGATCTAAGACAGCCAGCATGGCTTCACCAAGGGCGAATCATGCCTGACCAATCTGGTGGCCTTCTACAATGGAGCAGCTACATCAGGTGACTAGGAAAGACTGAACAATGTCATCTACATCGACTACTGTAGGGTCTTTGACAGTGTTCCACATGACATCCTAATCTCCAAATTAGAGAGATATGGATTTGATGGGTGAACCATTCAGTGGATAAGGAGTTGGATTGAAGGTCACATGCAGGGAGTGGTGGTCAATGGCTTCATATCCAGGCGCAGGCCAGTGATGAATGGTGTCCCTCAGGGGTCTGTCTTGGTACTGGTCCTGTTTAATAACTTTATCAATGGCATAGACAATGGGATCAAGTGCAGCCTCTGTAAGTTTGCAGGTGACACCAGGCTGAGTGGTGCAGTCAGTACAACAGAAAGAAGGGATGCCATCCAAAGGGACCTGTGCAAGCTTGAGAAGCAGGCCCACATGAACCTCATGAAGTTCAACAAGTCCAAGCACAAGGTGCTGCACCTGGGCCAGGGCAATCCCAGACATGAGTACAGACTGGGAGAAGAGCTCATTGAGAGCAGCCCTGCAGAGAAGGACTTGGGGGTGGACAAAAGGCTCAACATGAGCCAGCAGTGCATGCTTGCAGCCCAGAGGGCCAATTGCATCCCAGGGTGCATCAAAACAGGAGTGGCCAGCAAGTCAAGAGAGGTGGTTTTCCCCTCTGCTCACCTTGTGAGGCCTAACTTGGAGTACTGCATGCAGGTTTGGGGCTCCCAGCACAAGAAGTATGTTGATCTGTTAGAATGGGTCGAGAGAAGGGCTACAAAAATGATCAGAGGGCTGAAGCACCTCTCCTGTGAAGAAAGGCTGAGAGAGCTGGGGCTGTTCAGCCTACAGAAGAGAAGGATCCAGGGTAACCTCATGGGGCTTTTCAGTACTTAAAGGAGACTTATAAAAAAGATCGAGAGTGACTTTTTGCTCAATCAGATAATGATGGGATAAGGGGGAACGGTTTTAAACTAAAAGAGGGGAGATTTATATTAGAGGTTAGAAGGAAATTCTTCACTCAGAGGGTGGTGAGGCAGGTTGCCCAGAGAGGTTGTGGATGCCCCATCCCTGGAGGTGTTCAAGACCAGGTTAGATGAGGCCCTGGGCAACCTGATCTATTGGGTGGCATCCCTGCCTCCCAATATTCTGCCTCCCAATATCCTCCAGTAACAGGGAACAATAATGGAAGGAAAAAGCATAACCAGCTGATCAATATATGGCTCCAAGGCTGGTATCACCAGTAGGCTTTCAGGTTTGTTTATCATGGGATGGTCTATACAACTGCCGGCCTGCTGGCACCTGATGGTATGAACCTATTTCACACAGGTAAAGGTATTTTGTACAGATGTTAGCAGGGCTGATCTACAGAGTTTTCAGCTAGATTTGACGGGGGAAAGGGATAACACCAGGCATGCCTGTGATAAGCTGTGGGATGGTATGCCAAAATTTGAGGGACTGCATGCTAGTGAGATACTTCAGGCTGCCCAGAGAACTAGTTAGCAAGGTGTTCTGGGAAACTTCTTTTGAAGACATTGGTGTCCATCAGTGCTGGTCAGTTTTTAAGTACCACCTCTTAACAGCAGAGGAACAGTCAATTCCAAAATGTCAGAAGTCAAGCAGTTGGGGCAGAAAGTCAGTTTGGCTGAGAGAGATCTTCTTGCAGAGCTTAGGCAGAAATTTGTATGGCCTTTGGAAGCAAGGCTGGGCAACATGGGAGGACTACAGAGATGCTTTTTGCCATTGTAGGGAGAAAATGCATGTGGCCAAAGCTCAATTAGAGTTGAAGCTGACCGGTGTTGTGGGGGACAATAAAAAGGGTTGTTGTTGGGTTTTTTTGGTTGGTTGGTTGTGTTTTTGTTTGTTTGTTTGTTTGTTTTTAATGCAAACAGCAAAAGGAATATGGGAGAAAACGTTGGTCTGTTGAGGATGTTAACTTCACAAATAGGGATGTAGGCAAAGCAGTGATGCCTTCTTCACCTCTGTCTTCAACAGCGATGGGCTCTGGACCTCAGATGCCCTAAGTTAGAGGAATGTCAGTGTGAAAATGATAAACTCCCTGTCAACCCCAAATTACTGAGGACTCTTGCTGCTCCATCTGGATGCATATAAGTCTATGGGGCCCAATGGAATTCATCCCAGGGTACTCAGAGAGATGGCTGATGTCATCATGAAACCTCTCAATTATTTTTCAACAGTCTCAGGAATCTGGAGAGGTACAAGACAACTGGAAGCTGGCAATCATTGTTCCAATTTTCAAGAAGGGCAAGAAGACCATGGTAATTAACGGCCTGTAAGTCTCACTTCAGTGCCTAATTTCAGTAAAATTATGGAGAAGATTGTTCTGGAACTTATTGAAGAACCTGAAAGCCAATGCAGTCATTGGTCTCAACCAATACAGGTTCACAAGGGGAAAGTCCTGTTTAATGAACTTAATTTCCTTTTATGACAAGGTTACCCACCTAGTTGACCAACGGAAATCAGTTGATGTAATCTTTTTGGATTTCAGCAAAGCTTTCAATACTGTTTCTCACAGTATCCTTCTGAACAAAATGTCAAGCATACAGCTAGATAAATACATAATACAATGGACAAAAAATTGGATGGCAGGTCAGGCTCAAAGGATTATAATAAATAGGTTTACATCAGGCTGGTGGGCAGTCACTGCTGGGGTTCCAGAAGGCTCCATTTTAGGGACAGTTCTCTTTAATGTTTTTATAAATGACTTGGATGCAGGACTTGAAGGTGTAGTAAGTATTCTTGTGAATGACACTAAATTGGGAGGACTTGTTGACTGCCTTGAGGGTAAACAGGCCTTACAGAGAGATCTTGACAGACTAGAGGGCTTGGCAGTCACCAACAATATGAAGTTTAACAAGAAAAATTACCACATTCTGCACCTAGGAGGGGGCGACCCTGGATGTATATACAGACTGGGGGATGAGAGACTGCCCCACAGAAAGGGATCTGGGGGTTTTGGTCTTTGTCAGGTTGAATATGAGCTAACAGTGTGACCTGGCAGTCAAAAGGGAAAAATGTATCCTGGAGTGCTTCAAGCACAGGATTGGTAGCCAAAGGAAGTGACTGTCCTGCTCTGCTCTGTGCTGGAGTGGCCTCACCTTGAGTACTGTATGAAGTTTTGGACACCACAATATAAGGAAGAAATAAAACTATTACAGAGAGTCCAAAGGAGGGATACAAAGATGGTGAAGGATCTAGAGGGCAAGACATATGGGGAGTAACTGAAGTCATTTGGTTTGTTCAGCCTAACCTGAAAAGGAGACTGACAGGTGATCTCATTGTGGCCTAGAGCTTTCTCATGAGGGGAAGCAGACAGGATGTTGATCTCATCTCTCCGGTGACCAGCAATGGGACCTGAGGGAATGTCGTGAAGCTATGATAGCGGAAGTTCGAAGTGGATATTAGGAAAAGAATCTTCACTGAGAAGGTGGTTGGGCACTGAAACAGGTTCCCCAGTGAAGTGGTCTTGGAAGCAAGCCTGCCGGAGTTCAAGAGGTGTTTGGACAATGCTCTCAGACATATGGATTGATTTTTGGGTGGTCCCATGTGGAGCCAGGAGTTGGACTTAATAATCCTTGTGGGTCCCTTACAACTCAGGATATTCTATGTTTCTATATTGGCATAAAGGGAAAGCCTAAAATTTATTTTTCAAACTAAAAGAAAAAAAAAAGTGTTGTAAAGCAAATAAATAAAATGAAGGGCAAAGAAACCACAAGGGCTCTATCCTTCAAAACATCTCAACACACAAGAAGTAAAATTTCAATCAGGGACTCTGATTAAGTTTGAACTCTTATATGATACGAGTATAATTTCTGTTATTTTGAATAAAAAGTTTAGATACACTCGATATATATTTACTTTTTTTTTTTTTTTTGGTATACTGAAATAAAAGGTGCTTTTTAATGATGATACCAGCTGGAATCTAGTTGTAATTTCAATTCTCACTATTTGATTGGAATTCTAATCCTTTATTCACAAAATAGAAATCAATATCAACAATAAAAATTGAAGCTTCAGTGCACCTAAAATATGTAAAACTCAGCTTAAAATGACTGACTAATATTAGATGTGCTTGCTGAAAGAAGGGATTTATTAGAAAATACATTGTTTATTTATTCAAACAAACACCTCTGTTACTTTACATAAGTGACATTATGCACATCAAGTCCCCAGGGAGTCCCTGTGTAACCAGCGATGCCCCCTTATGTCCATGGTGGCTGGGAACTAGTAAGAGAAAATCAGCAGATGACAAGAATCCTAAATATAAATCCAACCACATCAAAGTCTGAGAAAGCAGAGCCTCCTCACCCTGTTCTCCACTCTGTTCCCAACTCCCTGTGGTGAACTAGCTTTTAATCTTCATGGTGAGGAGACAATGACTCAATCATGAAACAATCCTCAAGACAATGACTTGTCATAACCCTGCCAACACCTCTCCTAGCCTCTTTTAGTAAAATTGGTACTGTTGGCATTAGAACCCAGAGGAACAGAGGGAATAAACTAGGAAACCTGCTTATGAAGTAATTCAAATTATAATATTAATGATACTTTTCTATGATAATTTGAACAACATATGAACAACAAAATGTTAACAGTAGATTTATAAGAAAACTGTTGGTATTTTGTAACCAGACAGGTAATAACTGTGGTGGTTTTGATGGTGGTGGTGTTTGTTTGTTTTAATTTGACTGTTAAAAATTGTTTTCAGTTACTGTTATCTTTACTGACAAGAAGTGGTTGTCTCGTAACACACATCGCATTCCAATCTGCACACTCCAAGACTTTGAGTGTAATGAGATGGTAGCCTAAGGAGCAGAGGGACTTTGAAAGCACTGTCAACGACTGTCCAGAAAAAAAGTGCTGATAGATACTAACTCAAGTGTCAGGGCACTGATTGCATTTTCCCCTGACACTGGGGTTTGCTTGCCTGGGCTTAGGGCCAGCTTAAATACTAGCACAGGTGTCTGGCCTTGAAAAGAGGTATTTGAAAAAAATCTGCCAAGACGTAGCTCTGGGCCTTTGCCTGGGAATTGTTTTCAATTGAAGTCTCCTGTCCTTGGCTGCCAGCTGAAGGGAGGTTGTCCATCGCAGCTGTGCCTCTGCCTCGCCTTGTCCCCATTGACTCAGAACCAGCTGGTGGTCTCCAAACTGGACCTGCCTTGTCACTCCTGGACACACCCAGACATAGTGGTGACCAGGCACTGCCATGGACCTGCTCAGCTTGGCCAGGTCCATAGGGGCTCTGCCCTGCCTGCCTTGTTGCTGCTCCTAGATCATGCTGCTTTGCAGACCTCTGCCTGCGATTGCTGTCCCTTGACAGCCAAAAAAGCAAACCCACCCAGTAAGAAACTGCTTTCCTCTCCTAAAGCAAGTAGTAAGGTACACGTACATGGGGCTAGTCAGGCTTTGTGGAAAAGATAGAGTTTAGTTAACAGTAAGTATGTAAAATGGAACGTCATTTTGTCTTTATACCATCTCTGGTTTCTGTGTACCTTTGGAATACGTTAATAAGCTATTTATTTTTAGGAAGTTGGGTTAGACTCTTTGGTAGCCCAAAAGTAAAGAATTTACAGGTGCCAAAATATGTTATTTTTAAGGCCTGAATGGCGTCTGCCACTCTGAGGTTCACTCTGGCATAGAGAAATACAGATGCATTGGGAAAAAAGGTTCTGAAGTCCAATGTATACCATTTAATGAACCTGATATTATCAGAATTGTTTCCATAATATGGTGTCATACCTTCCATGTTCTACAAGCCCTGAATTAGGTAACGTAAGTGCAGACTGCTACAATAAAATTTATTATTATTATTATTATTATTATTATTATTATTATTATTATTATTATTATTATTATTATTATTATTATTATTATTATTAAAGTAGTATCTGGTAGTTCCTGTACAGATCAAACTACTAGGTAGTTCCTGTACAGATCAAAATACTAAACTTCTTCATTCACACACTCATGAATCTCCTGATACAACCTTGTAATAAAAGTGAAGAGCAACAGAAAAATACTGAGGATATTTTCAGCAAAACTTTATACATCTTTCATGAGTATGTATCCTGAATACTGCTAAAATGCCCAATGAACTGAAACAAGGTTACTCAGAGACTAGATAATATAATTATGAATAAATATCTTTAATTCAGACTGAAACTAGAAGAGTTCCAGAGAAGTTTAACCATTCAATTACATATGCACCTGTCATGTAGCGAGGTTAATACATAGGATGTTAATGCATAGGAGCTGAGGTTTCTGACTTTTACGACTTTTTACTTATCTGGAAATTGTGAAATACATATTTCACACATACACACACAAAAGAAAACAGGCGCACACAAAAAAACAATGCATGCTAGTAAGGAAATATACAGTGTGTAGCTAGCATTTCACAACTACTTGTTAATTAGCTACCAAAACATGAGACATGCAGCAATGGAAATTAAAAAGTCTGCATAAAAAGTCTGCATATCTTTTCTTTTATAACTGACATGAAGCCAGCATACTAGAAAACAACAATCTAACAGTTGGCAACAACAAGGCATTCTTGATGGAAAGAGGCACGCATCAGATCAGATAAAAATCCAGATTATTTATGCATCTAACATTTTGAAGATATATTCCCATGATCTTCTTATGAATCTTTATTGTAGAAGACTGTTATACACTCCTAGATCTGAAAATTTGGTTGTTGTCATTATTGTTCTGGTCATGTATTCCAAAGGGATTCTTTGGACAAAAAAGTATTTTGATCAGGAAGTCAAAACATAATTAAACATCCGTAGACTTACATGATGACTGAATTTATTCTTCCCACTGTATTCCTCTATTAATCATCAGTCTCTAGTGGTCGTATTAGATCAGTAAGATGTATTTATAAGGGAAGGTTTCTCCAACATGAAATAATTTTTTTTATTTTTTATAACACCATCAAACAAGTGTAATTTATATCACTCAAAACCAGCATAGCTGTAAGTAGTATCAGTAACATAAAAACAGCAACCAGCTTCACAAATTAACTATTTAAATGTGCATTATTCTCTTTTCAGGTAGAACTCTCATGAGCACTTAGTACTGACTTAATGGTGCTTCACTAAGTGAATAAGGATGCCTACATGGGAGCAAAGTTAAGGTAGACCTAAACACTTCTGCAAACCCCACCCTATAGTTTATTATAAAGTATCTTTCTGAAGCATACACCAAAACCAAAGCACTGTGTAATAGAGAAATGGTTCCAAGATTTTTCAGCCCTAAGGAATCTTAGGAAATTTCTAATCATCTTGTCTGAACTAAGAATATACCACCAAAGAATTCAACTCATTACTTCTTGTATTAATCTCTTGTCTTTAGAGCTTAACGGGAGTTAAGCTACAGAAATTTCTTTTTTAGAAATCCCCCTAGCTGAAAAGGTAGCATCTCATACACTCTGCCTCTTTTCTTCTTGAACTGTTCCAAAGTATAATTTCCCCACAGATCTATTGATAAGTAAACAGGTTTGATGCAAGTGTGTCTGTCAGTTCAGTTCCCTAAAACAGAAATAATTGCAGAACTCTTCTTTTCTGAATACTTTCTATAAAAGCTCTCTTTACTACAGGTAATGCTCCAAAAACACTTATAAACAATCATGTTAGCATTTTGTTAGTTGATAGCACACCTTCTATAATACGTAAACAAAATTGTTTTGTACTGTTACATTACTACAGATAAATTTGTGTTTTATAAATCTTTGTGTTTTATGGAGCTATATGATTTTACTCTACATAAAGTATGAGGCAAGAGCTTTTATCAAACTATATCAATAAAACAAAAAAAGCTGCAAAATGAAGTACAGCTGCATTTTGTCTCACTGATGAGCAGATACACTTATGATGCTAAGTCCTCATTTTTGTTTAAGAACAAATACCAAAGATTTCAGTCCTAGTATGCACTTGTATGTGAAGCATGCATGAATGGGGAATGAAATTTGTGCACAGATATCAAGAGAAAAAAAAAAAAGAAAAAAAGAAAAAAAGAAAAAACAGAGTCCTTGAAAAGTAACCATTTCAATTTGTTCCTAAAAATGCCAAGATTTTCACATTGGCATCTGTATGAACTCTTGGTATGGTGGAAGTATGTCTAGAGAGATATTTGTGTACATCATTAGTTTGTAGGGAATTGTACGTCTTTTATAACATGCTACTCTTTTCATAGGAACATTTCATACAAATATTGCATGCAGAAACACACTACATAAATCAACTGCAAAGTCAGGAAATCAAAATTTAAGGATGGTGTAGACTGAGACTGCCAACAGGCTTCTACTTTTCAGTAAGCTTTCCAGGAAAGAAAATACTATTCCTTAAATTAATTATGTAATTGGAGAAAAAGATAAAGATGTAGCCATAGATATTCAGAGGCTTGTTTATTTCTCTAAAAACATACCAGGCATAAGAAAGTAATTGTATGCTTTAAAGATTTTCTGTGTGTTTGCATCTATTGTCATTTGAGCTTAAGAAAGCTAATATTCAATATTACTCAGTATTATTCAGTGGCCTTGCTTATTGAACATTATTTAAGTTTTACTATGAAGACAGAAATATTAACTATCCTATTGACTTTTTTGTGGTGTTTTTCTCATAAGATCTTTGTTCTTTACTAATATTAATCGTCAGAATAATCAAATGAGATGAGATGATATTAATGAAATTTTACACAAGGGCAGATGAAGCAGAGAATTTGATGAAAATATAAAATGTCAGCTTATTTTTGTCTGATCGGCTTTTGATGCACAGGGGTTTATTTTTCAACGCAGTTAGAGCTATATAGCTCTTTCTAGTCTCAGAGCAGAGTTCTCACTAAACGCATTTTTAAGTGAAATGGGCTCACATTTTTGTAATTTATACTGCAAGTGTCTTGCACTGTCAGCCAACAGATAAGGAACACAGAATCAGTGGCCCTTTGTGAAAACTGTGATTAAAAGACATGAGTATGCAACTGAGTGCTATTTAGGGCAGATGCATATACACTTACTGCACCAGTGACCAATTCAGGTTTTAAAAGAAACCCTAAATGATTTTTCTTAAAATTGGGGGATTAATTTTACATAATACACATTCCAGAATGTATTAAACATACCTAAAACTGTGACAAAACATCTGTGTCTGCATTGCTTGTCTTTTAATCCTGGATGTTCTTCCTCTGAAGGTTCTCAGACACTTTCAGAAATTTTAGACAGCTGCTATGTGTTTAAATTCAATCCGGTAATAAAACAAAACAAAATATAACAAACACAGATGAACAAACAAATGAAGACACTTCCTTTTCTTCCAGCCCCTTCCCGAGATTTACTCCAGCATAAGGTTAAGACTCAGCCCTCTATGTTCACAGGTACACATGTTCTAGGAAATCTAGAAATTGAACTTTCATCCCCAGAGTCTTTGCCTAGAACCTTTGGTCAAATTTTGTCTGTAAAAATCAGACAATTGATATGCATTTTATTTCACATAAAACTATTCTAAATTGTCTTTCACAGTTATGTTTCACTCAAATTCCTGTGTAACTGTATCCACTACGGTCCACTCTTTGACAAAGTTGGCAATACTAGTACAATCTTTGAATTTGATGGGAAGGCAGGATTCCCTGGTAACTAACACCAAAGAGAACATTGCTTAATGGTTTAAAATGTTATTTCAACTCTATATATGATTTCTGTATTCAATATATTAAACAAATAATTGTATAGGAGACTAATAGATTTGAGGATATATCTTAAGAATTTTATTGTTACAAATTTGGGTTGATGTTTGAATTTCTTTTGCTGATTGACATTCATGAAAAACACACAATTTACATGTCAGTACCTCTGAAACTACGCAATACTTCTATTCACTTGCTGATATTTCAAAAACTCAAATATTTCAAAGATAAAATATAGTTTATTTGAGTGAACAAACATTTCCTAATGTAAGAAAAGAAAGAAAAAGAAAACTGAGATGGGTTTATTTATTTCTAAGCTTTAGAATTAGAATAAGAGAATAATTTAGTTAGAAGGAACCTAAAAAGATTAAGTTCAACTGCCTGAAAATTTCAGGGCTAACCAAAGTTAAAGCACATTAATGAAGGCATTGTCCAAATACCTCTTGAACACTATGGGCATTGGGCATCAACCACCTCTCTAAGAAGCCTGTTCCAGTGTTTGACTGCCTTCACAGTAAATATTTTCCTGTTATTCATTCTGAACCTTCCACACTGCAGCTTTGTGCCATTCCCTCACGTTCTAACATTAGTTACCAGGGAGAAGAGATTCTTGCCTCCCTCTCCACTTTTCCCCCTCAGTAAGTTGTAGGGAGCAATGAGGCTACCTCTTAGCCTTCCTTTCTTAAGATAAGAGAAGCCAGATATCCTCAGCCTCTCCTCATAGGACATCCCCTCCAATCCATTTACCAGCTTTGCTCTCCTACTCTGAATACTTTTCAGGACTTTAATACCCTTTTTATATTGCGGAGCCCAGAACTGCACACAATATTCAACATGAGACTGCACGAGCACCAGACATAGTAGGAGAATCAGCTCTTTTGAGCATCTGGCTACGCTGTATTTAATGCATCCCAAAATGTTTTTTGATCTCTTGGCTTCCAGAACACACTGCTGATTCATGTTGAACCTGCTGTCAACCAGTAACCCCAGATCCCTTTCTGCTGAGCTCCTCTCCGTCTACTCACCTCCCAGTCTGTACCTGTGTCTAGTATTACTCTGTCCCAGGTGCAGAACTTGATAATTTACCCATGTTGAATTTAATGTCTCTGACTATTTGGCGAATGCTCCAGTCTATCTAGATTCCTCTGTAAGGCCTCTTGTCCCTCCAGACAGTCAACAGCACCTCTCAGTTTAATATCATCAGGAAACTTTCTAAGGATGCATCCACTCCTGCACCCAGGTAATTAATAAATACGTTGAACACAACCAGCCTTAGAATTGTGGAACACTGCTAGTGACCATCCTCCAGCCAGACGTAGCCTCATTTACTACAACCCTTTCAAATCTATTGTTGAGCCAGGTCATCAACTAGTGTAGCATGCACCTGTTCATCTCGCAGTTGGATAATTTGTCCAGAAGGAAACTGTAATTGAAAGTATCAAAGGCCTTACTAATATCCTGAAATATTACATCTGCTGCCTATGCTATACAGCACAGGGAGATGGTCAAAAGAGATGACTATTCCACTATATTTAGCATTGATGTGGCCTCACCTTGTATATTGCATGCAGCAGAGGAGGGTAACAAAGCAGATAAAAGGGGTGGACGGGATATCCTATGAGGAGAGGCTGAGGACACCTGGGTTGTCCGGTCTGGAGAAAAGAAGGCTGAGAGGTGGCCTCATTTCTCCCTGCAACTTCCTGAGGAGAGGAACCAGAGAGTTTCTTGTCTCTAGAAACCAATGATACGTGGGAAAGGCACAAAGCTGCACCATGGGAGGTTCAGACTAGACATTAGGAAAAAATTATTTGCTGTGAAGGCCATCAAACACTGGAACAGGCTTCCTAGAGAGGTGATTGATGACCCATGCTTGTCAGTGTTCAAGAGACATTTGGACAATGCCCTCAATAATACGCTTTAATTTTTGGGTAGCCTTGAAGTTGTCAGGAAATTGGACTTGATGATGTTTTTAGACCCTTCCCTTCCCTTCCCTTCCCTTCCCTTCCCTTCCCTTCCCTTCCCTTCCCTTCCCTTCCCTTCCCTTCCCTTCCCTTCCCTTCCCTTCCCTTCCCTTCCCTTCCCTTCCCTTCCCTTCCCTTCCCTTCCCTTCCCTTCCCTTCCCTTCCCTTCCCTTCCCTTCCCTTCCCTTCCCTTCCCTTCCCTTCCCTTCCCTTCCCTTCCCTTCCCTTCCCTTCCCTTCCCTTCCCTTCCCTTCCCTTCCCTTCCCTTCCCTTCCCTTCCCTTCCCTTCCCTTCCCTTCCCTTCCCTTCCCTTCCCTTCCCTTCCCTTCCCTTCCCTTCCCTTCCCTTCCCTTCCCTTCCCTTCCCTTCCCTTCCCTTCCCTTCCCTTCCCTTCCCTTCCCTTCCCTTCCCTTCCCTTCCCTTCCCTTCCCTTCCCTTCCCTTCCCTTCCCTTCCCTTCCCTTCCCTTCCCTTCCCTTCCCTTCCCTTCCCTTCCCTTCCCTTCCCTTCCCTTCCCTTCCCTTCCCTTCCCTTCCCTTCCCTTCCCTTCCCTTCCCTTCCCTTCCCTTCCCTTCCCTTCCCTTCCCTTCCCTTCCCTTCCCTTCCCTTCCCTTCCCTTCCCTTCCCTTCCCTTCCCTTCCCTTCCCTTCCCTTCCCTTCCCTTTCCCTTGTGCCATTCCCTTGTGCCATTCCCTTTCCTTCCACTGAATGACTTTATCATAGAAGTATAGCAAATTAGTAAGATAGCAATTTCCCTTCATGAACCCATTTCGACTATGCCTGATAATATTTAAAATTTTAATAGAATTTTGATCACCTATTTAAAAATAAAACTGACTGATGAAGCAGAGTAAAAAGTTTAACTGCAACATGAGGTTTTAAAACTGGGATTATGGAAGGATTAAGGAGAATTTGGATCATATTGACATTCTGAGACTTTCCAAAATGCTGGCTACATTAAATTTATAACTAGTCTGCCTTCAGCTACAAATCATCAATTTTATATGGTCTCAGACATCCCAGAACATCTAGAATTTTATGTTGCTTTCAAATGCCATTAGTGTAAAACAGGCTTAAATGACTTCTACTAACCCAGGAATATTCAACCACAGGGCTGTTAGCTAACAGCTAACAGCTATTGCTATTCTAACATAGTGTTTCAATAGAATTTCACATCTGTCATTTCCTTTGCTTATCCATACGTATATTCATATCTTCCTTCTGTGCTAGCTATAAAAACATTCAATAAACTACAGAATTTCTGGAAACAATTAATTTAAAATGTGGTACCCATTGGGGGCTTTCAGTCTGTCTGAAAGTGTTCATCTGAATCTCTAATCACACATTTTATAGATAACATCATTTTTAACAAGTACCATCAGACTATAACTTGTTTCTATACAGAGTTTTTAATATAATTAATATGTCAATGTCTACCTTAAAACAGTTAATTTCAGTTACATATTCTCCCTTCTTCACTCTCCTTCTTACTCCAATCCTAAGTGATTTTCTTATCCAGTTTTGGTCTGCCTCATATTTCACTGTAATTTTCTTCAGTCTTTGATGTACAGCAACTGACCAGAACAGCAGACATT
This sequence comes from Anser brachyrhynchus, assembly GCF_964034855.1. Taxonomy (NCBI): domain Eukaryota; kingdom Metazoa; phylum Chordata; class Aves; order Anseriformes; family Anatidae; genus Anser; species Anser brachyrhynchus. The sequence continues at coordinate 27,361,228 of NC_137697.1, forward strand.
ATACAAATTATTGTGCAGTGGCACAATCACACAATCATTTTAGTTTTATCTTAATAGAAGATTTTAAGCTCTTGATTTACTACTTGTATCTAGTGTATATATTGCAGAACGTGTATGTTCTGTTCTCAGAATTCTAAAGAATTCTCAGAATTCTGTATGAAATGTTCAGTCGGGAAATATCCATTTGGAGATTCACATTAGGTCTATAGCAAAGCTGGCCTATCCCTCTTTGCAGTGTATTATCATTATTATTATTATTAATAATATATAATACAATGTATTATATTATACATAATATAATAATACTAATACTAGTACTACTAGTACTACTAGTACTACTACTACTACTACTACTACTACTACTACTAGTTGTTGTTATTATTATATTTTAATTTTATTTTTTTCCTGTCATGAATCAGACTTAACGAAAATAAGTACATTACAAATCTAAAGTGAAAGAGCATCCAAGCACAAACAGAGTCTGAAGTGCAAAAGTATTACTTGCTGGCACAGTTATCTCTGAGACCATCTGAGGACTCTGAAAGTACACAAGTTCATAGGACTTGATGAAGTGCATCCCAGGGTACTGAGGAAACTGTCAAGCTTCTCTCCATCATATTTGAGAAGTCATGGCAAGTAGTTCAAGTCCCCAGTGACTGGAGAAAGAAGAAATATCACACCTATTTTTGAGAAAGGTAAAAACAAAGATCCTGATAACTATTTACCAGATACTCTTCCTTCAGTCCCCACCAAGATTATAAAGCAGATCCTGCTAGAAGTCATGTTGAAACATAGGGAGGCCAAGGAGGCTCATGAAGGACCAGAAGGATCTGAGCAGGCTGGGAAGACAGGTCCAGGTGAACCTCATGAAGTACAACAGGGACAAGTGCAAGGACAAAGTCTTCCACTTGGGTCAGATCAATCCCCAGTGCTGGTACAGGTTCGGCACTGATTTCACTGAGAGCAACCTTGCTGAGAAGAACTTGGGAATACTGGTGGATGAAAATTGGACGTGACCTGACAACATGCGCTTGCAGCCCAGAAGGCAAAACATATACTGGACTGCATAAACAGAAATGTTGCTGGAAGGTCAGGGGAGATTATTCTCCCTCTCTACCCATCCTGTAGTACTGTGCCCAGCTGTAGGGTCCCCAGTATATGAAAGACAGATTTATTAGAACAAGTCCAAAGGAAGGCCACAAAAGGGATCTGAGGGCTGGAGTTCCTCTTCTATAAAGAGCGGCTGAGAGAAATGGGTCTGTTCGGCTTAGACTATGGGGAGGCCATTCAATACTTAAAGTATGCATATAAGAAAGACAGTGAAAGACTTTCTACCAAGTCTTGTAGTGACAAGAATAGGGTTAATGGCTTCAAATTGAAAAAGGTTAAATTTAAATTAGATATTAGAAATATTTTTGTTGTTGTTTGTTTGTTTGTTTGTTTTCCAGGCACACTGAAACAGGTTGCCTGAAGAGATTGTGAATTCCCCATCCTTAGAAATGTTCAAAGCTAAGCTGAATAGTACTTCGGGCAACCTTATCTAATATAAGATATTAGATAGAGGGTAGGAAGGCTCTGCAGGAGGATCTGGATAGGCTGGATCGATGGGCTGAGGCCAACTGTATGAAGTTCAACAAGGCCAAGTGCCGGGTCCTACACCTGGGGCAAAACAACCCCAAGCAGAGCTACAGGCTGGGAGATGAGTGGTTGGAAAGCTGCCTGGCAGAGAAGGACCTGGGAGTACTGGTTGATAGTCGGCTGAATATGAGGCAGCAGTGTGCTCAGGTGGCCAAGAAGACCAACAGCATCCTGGCTTGTATAAGAAGTGGTGTGGCCAGCAGGTCTAGGGAAGTGATTGTCCCCCTGTACTCGGCTCTGGTGAGACCGCACCTCGAGTACTGTGTTCAGTTTTGGGCCCCTCGCTACAAGAAGGACATGGAGGTGCTCGAGAGAGTCCAGAGAAGGGCAACGAAGCTGGTGAGGGGTCTAGAGAACAAGTCTTACGAGAAGCTGCTGAGGGAGCTGGGCTTGTTCAGCCTGGAGAAGAGGAGGCTCAGGGGCGACCTGATCGCTGTCTATAAGTACCTTAAAGGAGGCTGTAGCGAGGTGGGGGTTGGTCTCCTCTCCCACGTGCCTGGTGACAGGATGAGGGGGAATGAGATAAAGTTGCACCAGAGGAGGTTTAGGTTGGATATTAGGAAGAACTTCTTTACTGAAAGGGTTGTTAGGCATTGGAATGGGCTGCCCAGGGAAGTGGTTGAGTCACCATCCCTGGAGGTTTTTAAAAGACGTTTAGATGTTGAGCTTAGTGATATGGTTTAGTGGAGGACTTATTAGTGTTAGGTCAGAGGTTTGACTAGGTGATCTTGGAGGTCTCTTCCAACCTAGACGATTCTGTGATTCTCTGATTCTGTATCCCTGCTCTTGTCAGGCAGGTTGGACTAGATGATCTTTAACTGTTTTAGAAACATAGAATCTTATGAGTTGGAAGGGACTCACATGGATTATCATGTCCAACTCCTCTCTATACATGGGACTACCTAAAAGTTAAATGTTATATCTGAGAGCATTATCCCAATGCTCCTTGAACTTGGCAGTTGATGCTAAGTTGACATCTGTTGTTCAGGCAGTTGGTGCCATGACCGCTTCCCTGAAGAGCCTGTTCCAGTGCTGACTACCCTGTCAGTAAAGAATATCTAACCTGAACCTCCCCTGATCCAGCTTCATGCTGTCCTGTCACTGGTCACCAGAGAGATCAGTACCTCTCCTTCCAGTCCCCCCTGTGAGGAAGTTGTAAAGTGCAATGAGGTCATCCTTCAGTCTCTAAACTGAACAAACGTCAGCTAGTTATCATACATCTTCCACTCTAGACCCTTCACCATCTTTGTTGACCTTCTTTGGATGTTCTCTAATAGTTTTTTGTCCTTACATTGTGGTGCCCAAAACTGCATGCAGCACTCGAGGTAAGGCCACAACAGTCCAGAACAGGGCAGGACAATTACTTTCCTCAACTCATTAGCTATGGAACAGGCTGCTTGGGAAAATGGTAGTCACCATCCCTGGGGGTATTTGGGGGCATCTGGATATGGTGCTTAGGGGCATGGTTTAGTGGAGGACTTGGTAGTGTTAAGTTGATGGTTGGACTTGATGATCTTAAGAGCCTTTTACAACCTAAATGATTCTATGATTCTGCGAATGATTCTGTAGTAGACTCCCACAATGATATCCACTTTGTTTTTGTCTTAATCCTTACACAGAGGCTCTCAACCACATCACCGCCAACTGTAAGCTCCATAAAAAAAAAAAAAAACAAAAAACTTTCCATTACATATAGCACTATCTGCTCACCCTACCTGCCCTGTGTATCACTTCTGAAGAACCTAGAACTATCCACCACAGCGCACTAATCACAGTACTCTTCATATCAAGTCTCAATTATGCCAGTGATATTGTAGCTCTGGGACCTAGCCAAAGCTTCTAGCTCCTTTTGCTTATTCCTCATGCTTATGCATTACTGCAGAAATGTTTCAAATGTGCTTCTTTATGCCCAGCACACTGTGGAGCAGACTGAAGGACTTTGCTAGCACACTGTCCCTCAAACTTTGGTATGTCGTCCCATAGCTCATCACTGGCGAGCGTAATACCCTTACTCCCTTCAAATACAGTTTAAAGCTCTCTTGATCAGCCCTGTTAATTTGTGAGCAAAAATCCTTTTCCCTTTCTGAGAAAGGTGCATCCCATCAGATGGCGTCAGGCCTGGTGTCATATACACCATCCAGTGATCAAAACCCCAAAATATTGCCCATGACATCAGCCTTGGAATCATATATTGATAAGCTGTGTCTGTTCTTCCATTATAATTCCCTGCAACTGGAAGGATAAAATAAGACACTACCTGTGCTCCTGATCCTTTAACCAATTGCCCCAAGCCTCTGAATTCTCTTTTGATTGCCCTTGGACTTCTCATTGCAACTTCATCACAGCCTACACACACACACACACACAAAACCACAAGCAAACAAACAAAAAAAAACCAACAAACAATAATAGATAATCATCCTAGCCTGGCATTTTCTGGTAATGTCTTTTACCCAGGCCCCAGGGAGGCTGCAGACTTCCCTGAGGTGGGTTTAGTGAGCATATTGGAGCCTCTGTTCCCCTCAGAAGGATGTCACCTGTGAGAATAACCCATCTTTATTATTATTATTATTTTCACAGTGGAGGTGCTCATGATAGAGGGGTTAGGCTGACTTGCACTAGCCAACCCCTCCAACCTAGATGGACCATCATCCACAACACTGTTTGAGTGTACTTCAAGTTCCAGAGCCTCATACCTATTGTGTAAGGGTACCTGGGAAGTTGAGCTAGAAAGGGAGGGGATTAACCTGCTACCCCAAGCAGAAACCTGCTTCCATTCCCCCCTATTCTCTTAAGTCGCTGTCTTCTCCCTGAAGAGAAGGAAGGGGATCCTTTGTATCATGCTGTGACTGTCCAACACTCCCATCTCAGGGATGGTACAGTATGATTCCACCAGTCGGCCTCTGTGTCCCACTCCCTGAGTCTCCTCAACCTACCCACATCCACCCAAAGCTCTGCCACTAAGCTAAACAGTTCTCCCTAAGTTCTGCCACTAAGCTGGGCAGTTCTTCTACCCGGGCACACCTCCCACAGGTGTACTTACTACTGCCATCATACATGGCAGTATGTAAATAGTATGTAGATATTGATGGATAAGAATTTTAATCTCCGTTAAAAAACAACAACAACAACAACAACAAAAAACACTAGTTAACGTATATTTGTATAGCATTTGTAAAAACCTGCTTGAATCTATTGCAAGTGTGTTTATAACTCTATTTAATCTAACATGTGACTCAGTTCATCAAGTTTCCACACATTTCAGTTCTTGCTTGATTGTGTGTTGGTGCATGTTTTAAAGAAAAGATTTATCATGCAGGTATGTATATTGTGATTTATTTATTTCAATGTAGATGAATACGTTCTTGTTAGAAGTGGTTTCACAGCCTGTCCAGGCAATGGATATTCACAGTTAATCAATGTGAATTACAAGACAAAACTGCAAGTTAAACTGCTGGTAATTAAAGTCATTCAAATCTTTCTAGCTACAGTTACCATTGAAAAATGCTAAATACATAGTTAGAAAATCAATTCTGCATCACAGGAAGTGATTGGACTATTGTACAAGGAATGCTGACTAGTGAAGTTGAAAAAACATAGATGGAAGGCCACACGAATATATATTTTTAAAAGGCTCTCATTTACATCAGTTAGAAGGAAAGAAATGCCAGCAGCTCTCATGCTGTTCTTGAAATAAAAATAAATAAATATATAAAATCATAAGCAAACAAAAATATATATATATATTATTTTCTTATTTCCCACATTCAGCTTTACCAAGTTGAATGCAGAGTGAAGATGTGTTATCTTTCTAAAATGGAAGATAAATTTTAAAATATTTCTTAAATAGTGATAATGGGATAATGGTAATCCATTATGTTAGGCTTGTGTCTTTAGGATGGAAAATCATATGTAACACCACAGTTTACCAACATGGGTAGCTCAATAAAATAATTTTACTATATGATACTTCATACAGTGACCAAAAGACATACTTAAACTATGATGTTTACTGAATAGACAGATGAGTGACTACAAATAATTTTAATGCTTGTTTGACTAAATATTAAAAAAAAAAAAAAATCATACACTGATGTGGATTGAACCAAATGTGCATAGAATATTACTTACCAGAATCAACATCATATTTTTTGAGACTGTTAATGAAGCAAGTACTTATTCTTTCCCTCTTAAGACTAGATACAGAGAAATGATTTCTACATTTGAACTTTCTGTTTCCTTGTCTTCTTGAGACAAATCTGAAGTAGATTCTCCCTGTAGTGTGGCACTTCACAGTTTTGCTTTTGATCCAGTTCCACCTGCTGCTAGGTATCTTATCTCCCAGCTACTGGGCAAGAACAGTTAATGTCACAGACAGCAAATGCAATTTCAAGAACATTGTTGTTGGCAACAATAGTGATCAGAACAAGAGCAGGAAATGCAATTATTAAACATTTTCTCTCTTTCAATACAAAATTAGGCATATCGTTTGCTGAATTACCCACAGGTCTGCCTGTTATTCAAAATCAAAATGCTGTGGCTGTATTCGTAACTTGTGTCTACGTATCCTAAGATGTTTTTGAGGGACATTTTGTATTTAATGTAACATCACAAATGATCCCTAAGTATGAGCCAAAACATTAAGATGTGTCTCCTGAAGCATATGGCAAAGAAAAGAGATCAGATGTGTATTATGAAATGCAAGTGCCAAAGAATACAGGAATTCTACAGCCACAAAGCTCCAAGGAAGTCAGAAGTTTCTTCTAAGAAAACAAGGTTGTGATTAGACTGATTGGTCCCATTAATTGGAACAGCACAATAAGAAAAAGTAAAGATGATCAACATAAGGGGACAAAAAAACAACTCTTAGCTCAGCAACAATTCAAAAGCATCAGGAGGAGGAAGGCTCTATTGAAGAAAAAGATATTTATGCATGGCAGTGAGGGAGAAAAGACTAGTGTAATTTTCTTAGTTTAAGGTAAGGAGATGGAGACAGGACAGGGAAAGGACAGAGAAAGCACTCTAATACTGAAGAGAAGAAACAACTAAAACAAGTATTAGGGTTTTGCACTGAGGACAACAACAACAAAAACAAAAAATGTTAATTTATTAGATAACTCAGAGACAGAATAGAAACTGAAACAGAAGAGGAACAATGTTAAGCTCCCATCTCTTAGATTTTAGGTGATAAGGCAGAATGGTGAACTAAATTAGAAGAAAAGATAAAAGAGCTTATCACTTGGCAAGTCTTGTATATACTCCCCAGATGAAAGATGGGATGTCCTGGAAGAGACCTCAAAGGTCTCCTATAATGGAAGGTGAAATAAGAAATAAGAAATCAGAGAAGGAAAAATATCTACGGAGTAATAAGCAAAAAAATTGATCACTCAAGATTCAGTGAAGAGACACATGAGAGAGAAGACCTAAAACAGCATCATTAATTTGAAAAGGGATGAGAGAGGAAGCAGCATCTCCCAGAATAAAATTAGAAATGATTGAATATTCACTGTTGCAATAGGTACAAAAACAACTTGATAACTTTTGGAGGCCTAGGATGAATGCAGAGGAAAGAAGGAAGAGGGAAGAATGGTCAAAAAATATAGATGTCATCAGAGAGTTCAGTGAGACTGGTCAAGAATGAATAATTTCCAGAGAGATTCAGAGAAGCATCGTATCTTTCGGTGTGTTGAGTGACGTCACGTAGGACTGTCCTGGTTTCAGTTAGGACAGAGTTAATCTTCCTTTAGTAGCTGGTAGGGTGCTATGTTTTGGATTAGGATGAGAAAAGTGCTGATAACATGCTGATGTTTTAATTGTTGCAGAGCAGTGCTTACACTAAGCCAAGGACTTCTCAGCTTCTCACTCTGTCCCGCCAGCGGGCAGGCTAGGGGCGCAGCAGGATCTGGGAGGGGACAGACCAAGGACAGCTGACCCAAACTGGCCAAAGGGGTATTCCATAGCATCTGATGTCATGCTAAACAATATATAGGGGTAGCTAGCCGGGCTGGGGGGCCGGCTGCTCGGGGATAGGCTGGGCATCGGTCAGTGGGTGGCGAGTAATTGCATTGTGCATCACTTGTTTCGTACACATTATTGTTAGTAGTACTATTACCATTATTCTTATTATTGTTATTTTCTTGTCTTAATAAACTGTCTTTATCTCAACTCACAGGCTTCACTTTCCTGTTTCTCTCCCCCATCCCACAGAGGGAGGGGGGAGCGTGAGCGAACGGCTATGTGGTGTTTAGCTGCCCACTGGGTTAAACCATAACAAGGACCCTTTCATGTTTTTTTTCTGTTGATATAAAACAAAGTTAGAAAATTAACCTGCTGACTTAAAGATTTATGCAAGCAATGTAAGTAACATCTAATTAAAAAAAAATAGATTGTGGAAGGTCAAAAACAGACTTCTGGAAAACAATTGCCGTTTATATATACCTGTACTCAGTGTAAAATGTCAGACAAACTCTTCCAGTAAATTTCATTTCCCTTCCTTTACTGAATAGCTGCACCTGGAAAGAATGTTATGCTTCTAGATGGATTACTGTTGTATGTTGAGTATAACAAGGCTATATTAATACTAATACCATAATAGCAGACCATTAAACTATACGAGATCTCCAGCATCACTGAATCTAATTCACTTCTGCTCTAAGGACTTATATTACACATTAGCCCTCAATTAATTAGTACACATAATGTACGGTGATATCCAAATTATCAGGTTGCTCACACGGGATTCATGAATGCATCCTGCTTCTTTTACAGTACTGCAAAATAAATTAATAATCTAAGTTGTAGGGATTCATGACAGGAACAACACTTAAGAAATACTTTCTGATGATTTCTTCTATGTGAGCATCTTTTTAGACAAGTTTTCTGTAGAATTTATTTTATTTTCCAGAGAAACTTTGCCCAAAAGTCTACAAGTCAATCCCTTTGAGATGAATTGATTAAGGTAATGAAATCACTTAAAAGCATGGATAATACTTGTTTTTCTGATGTTAAAGTTGACAGGTGGCCAAACACGTCTCAATGCATGTTATATTCATAAACTTCAAAACAAAGAAGTGTTAACTAATGCAAAGTACTAAATCTTACCATTTGAGGGACCTCAACTACAATGAAATTAGCAGAACCTCAACTGCAATGAAATCAGTAGAAGAAATGAGGGAGATTTTTTTATGAAAATGCCACTTATTTATGAAAGTAAATGGACAATTTCTCAATAGTCATTAGTATATCAGCTAGAAAGTGTATTTTTACTTTTTTGAACACTAGCAAGACATGAAAGAACAACAAAAACATTTATTTTTTAATGTTCTGAAAAACTTTTTAAATAGACGTCGGTGGCATTTATTTGATCTTCTCCATCACATGAAGCCAAACCAAATTACTGTCCAGATTAAGTGAAACAGTAAGCATATGTGTATTCACAAAGCATTAGTAAATGCGTCAAGCACTTTTGGTTCATTAAGGTCAACGAGATCACTCATGCTTAAAGCTTTGAATATGCTTAAATATTTTGCTAGGTTATGGATAAATACAAAAGAGATTTCAGTAAGTATAAACATACTTTAACCTTAAGCAATGAAAGAAAATCAGAGGAGAACTGGAAATAGGAAATAATCTTGGATCAAATTTATTAAAATGATGGAAAAAACCAAGCGGTAGCTAGACTTTGATTTCAAAAGGTACACTTTGAGAAATTAGGGAAATAACAATTTGAAAGAAGTAGAACCTTGGATCTCTTTAAATCAAAGTATAAAATCCAAATTACACTAGATGTCTAACATTCGTGTATGAAAAAGATGTACCATTTTTCTGATGAAACCAGATTGTCTTCCATTTTACATTTTTTTTTCTCTAGTGTATAATCCTCTAATATAGAGACATTTTCACCCATTCATATTAGCCATCAAAACACTTTCCCTCATTACATTCCTATTCTTTGCCACATGACTTAGAAACTTAATGAAAACTTGTTTCCTATGGAGTTAGGTAATATCAAGTCCTGATTTGTTCTGTAGCCATTAGTCACCCTTCTACTTTCTCTTTACACATTTAGATTCTGCATTTTGATCTTGCTAGGTCTCAGCTGTTGCCCTTTAGTGACTTTTTCAGATATGATCGAACAAAACGGACCTTTGACATTTATTTAACCTTGAGATTTAACACCATGCTTTTGACAAAAAGTTCTGAATTTGAGTGATACAAATATTCTCAGCAAAGATAAAGTGTAATGTCCTCTTAAATGGATTTATTAAGAATTAGTATAATTCATCTGTGCTATCATCATTACATTATTTTGAAAAAAATTAATAATGGTAACAGAAGTGTGTGAGTTATTTTGACTTTTCTGAATCAATTTATAAAATATTCTTTATTCTCTGTATTCTTTTATTATTTTTTTTAATTGCAGAGGACAAAGGATTGATCATCAGTTGTGCCTTTTCTTTTGTGACTACGCATCATGTATCGCTTTTAGATGCAATTCAACTTTTAGAAGTTAATGTTCTGTTAACTCCCATTTATCATCATATTTTACAGTATTAGGTATTAAATACTAATTTCAAATAAATGATTTCCATCTCAGAAAGAGATTACTAATTAAATAAGGTTCTTTTACAGTAAGATGGAGTTTGCAGTCTTATAAAAGTGTGATATTTAGATGTTGTAACATTTTCTTATAGAGCTACTTGACATTTGTAAAAAGAAGAAGAAAGGTTAATGGAAAAGGATTTTTAAATGGAAACAGTATAAAGCGAAAGACATTTTGGTCAGGAACCCTTGCTATAAAATATTATCGCTGGTACATCTTCATCTTTATTGAAAGAAAAAAAATGAAAAAGAAGGAAAGAAGGAAGGAAGGAAGGAAGGAAGAAAGAGAAAGAAAGAAAGAAAGAAAGAAAGAAAGAAAGAAAGAAAGAAAGAAAGAAAGAAAGAAAGAAAGAAAGAAAGAAAGAAAGAAAGAAAGAAAGAAAGAAAGAAAAAGAAAAAAAGAGAAAGAAAAAGAAAGACAGAAAAAGGAGAAATCTCTAAGCAAAACTTTAAAGTTACTAAAAAGTTACTACAAGCTGAGCAGACTGACACAATGCTGAGAAGTGAACTATTAAAATGTAGACTTCTGCATTTGACACTTCCCCCAAATGTCTCAGCACATCTACAGACTGTTCTCAAAGTAACGTGGTTCTATTACGTGAATTCCATGTATTTCATTCAATTGTACTACAAGACTATGTGTCTTTGCACGTATGGAGGGTTTTTTTCTTTGATTACCTCTTCAGCATTATACAACATGACAATTTTAACTGGTTTGAAGACTCAAGGCTAAGGAACAAAGTGTTGAATAAAACAAAGAGAAGTATGATTTTAATGATATCTTTAAAATATATGTATCATAAAAACATTAGCTTTTAAAAATATTCAGTCTTTTTACTGAAAAAGAACCCACAACATTTATTTTCAGAGTTGAAAAATATATTTGGTATATAGAATTGAGGTTTATGAGTGAACGTATTATATGAGTTAAGACTTTCATATCATCCCTTTTCGCTATCAATTAATCTACTAAGTCTTTTTTTAAAAAAAAGCTTGAATATACTGACATCTACAGCAATCATTTTGTGACTTTGTGGTAGAGCTATAAATACCTATGTACCAAGGGGGAAGAGAGCAACTATTTGCAGGAACCGAGGACTATTGCACATCTCCAATCACCCACAATGTCAACATTCATACAGTAAAATGGATGATGATAAAAAAACATACACCTGAGGGGAACACATTATCTAAGGCTAACATAAGCGGCATAAATACTTCATTACCATGGAAATTGTGCACGCTACATGACAGCAGAGAAAGTCAGTTGAGGTAGACCATTTTAATTTTTATTGATAATATGATCACAGGTGTGTTTTTAATCATTTCGCTACTTTAGGTTTCTCATCAACTGTCACTAATAATTTCTTATGAAAAGCACAGTGCCCCTGTGACATTACAAATACAACGCAGAGTTACTAATAATGCTAGATGACATGAAAGATACCCTCTCTATTGTCAGATCACAACTTGAGAAAGTCTGTTTTTCTACTGTACTCAGCCTCTCATGAGGTCCTCCTCAAAGGTCACTCAGCCTCTCCAGGATGTCCTTGCATTTTATGCAAAGTGTGGCTTACATAATGAATGTACACACAAACTTTTACAATGTTCTTGCAAAGAAACAGTGAATTCTGGGTGAAGATGGGATAGCAAAGAAGCAGAACAGCATTCAGTAGGAGCCTGACACCTGTAAGGCCAAAAAGCTCATATCATGTAGGGATGTATCATTAAACTAAAAACCAGGACTGTATTGATATAGCTTCTATGTGTGAAAGGTGTCCTGATGCTTGTTACTAAACTGTATGTATACTAAACTGTATGCGTTTTTTTTTTTTTTTTTGCTTTTTGTTGTAAAAGCCACCTTCACACTAGCGTAGTATGAATCTGATAATTAAATCTAAGCACCATTGTAGTAATTTAAGAAAAATGGAAGGAAAATGACTAGAATAAGTAGCCTTCCTTGTAGTTACATGTGGAACTCAGTAGCAGATGTAGTGATAATGAAAGATAGCATGCTAGTATAATTTTTCCTTTCTTAAAATATTTCACTTTAATTTGACAGTTATGAAAAAGAGAACAGCAGGACTTGAACAGTTCAATTTCAGACTAAGTATTTTTGATGTTCTGAAAATTATTTCCTGTGAAAGAAGGATGAATAGAAGGAATCTACTCTCTTCAGCTTTCTATTTGCTTAGCACAGGTGTGACCAAAACTACCAACACGGTGAACAGAAAGGATAAAATCTTGGCTTCTCTGAAGTAAAAGGCAAATCTCCCATTGACTTTAGTGGGTCAGCATATTTCTAAAACTGTGTTTAAAAACACAGCTGCCAGAGTGTGAGACACCAGGTCCTCTGATATGAGATGAAGGCAGATTGGATGTACACGGTAGTCAGAGCAGAACATTGAACACTGTTGTTTCATGGAAGAGTTAGTATGATGTAAAGTGTAGAGATTTTCCAACTAAAAACAATGGACAATTTGTTTCTCTAATTTGGCATTGTCTCATAAACAAAAGATAAGAGGATGAAGAATTACAGTTTGTAAACACTAGAGCCAAACAATAATCATTGTTTGCTAATAAACTACAACGAAAGTGGATTCATCCAAACCAGAAGTTGTACTTCAGCAATAAATATCTAGAAGGGTACTGTATATTAATAACAATTGTTATTCTGGCTCTTTGAATATTAGTTTCTGCTTTTGTTGTTTTTGGATGGAAAGCAATGGGAAAATATTTCTTCAACAGGTTGAAACAAGTCAGCCTGTCAACAACACACTTCTGCCATACCTCAAATTCCAGAGATTTCCAATTTATCAAGATATATCACCTAGATTGACAAATAAAGGCAGAAGACTAAATGTTAAAACTACATCTATCATTATAAAAATTTTAATTTTTATTTTGAATGCCACTTACATGAAGTATTACATCAAGACAGACAATCTTTCTATTTTTTCCTTCATATTTATTGCTCTGAGAGACTTTCTCCATTTATTTCTTTCTCCATTTCAGCTAGGTAATTCTGGTGATATCGGTACTAGAAGCTCCATAGAATGGCATGGTTTTGGGCAGCTATAAAGGGTAGGCCTTCTGTACTGCATGCCTTTGTCTGAGCTGTTGAAACATGCATTTCAGACATATGAATGCTACAGCTGATCCATATTCTACAGTAATTACAGTCTCAAAATAAATTGGAACATGGCAGTACATGACTTAAGAATCCTCTGGCAGTACAAAGATAGACAATTGCTGTGCACATCTTTGCGTAAGCCCTTTAAGACAGTCTCTGAGATTCCATTATGTAAGTAGCAAAAGATCATCTTTCAAACTCCTTTTTTAATTCCAAATATAATAGTTGCATGTTTTGTGGCTGATTGGAGTTATTTGAGTTTGCCAATATCTTTGAGGCACAGGCAGGGTAAGGAGATAAGAAACAATACACAAGCAAAAAATTTGCTCTTCCATACTTACAGAAAAGAGATTCAGCTGATGAAATTCAGCTGGTTGGCTATTAGAGGGTCGCTATCTCTATATTATTATTATTATTATTTTTAATCAAATCTGTGATATCCTACCCATTCTCAGCTCCAACATTTCATCGTTACCAGGACCTACCAGTCTAGTGCAGTTCACAATGTGTGACCAAAAAAAAGAGGCATATATTCTCTTTTCCTTACATTTAGAACTTCTTACGTTCCCTGGAGATCACCCTTGTGGAAGAGCTGGAATGAATAAGGTTAAATCACATACTATAAATAATACAAGATTAATCTTAAATGCTAGTATTTGTTCATTCAGAGATCAGCCTCTATAACAAATATAACCTGTCAAAATCAAGCTTATGAAGATGTGATTCTGTGATATAGTTTTCCAAAACCTTGAATATTATACTGAAAGCAAACAACCAAACTTAAAAAAAAAAAAAAACAAAAAAAAAATGCAACTCCCTGATCATCCCTCCCTCTGCCCCCCCCATGAGATCCCAAAGTAATTGAGGTTCATTTAACAGTTATAATCAATACAGCTGTCATAGCAAAAATCAAAATACCTTGTATGCCCCAGCTTTTTTGCAGACCAACAGAACCTGCAATGTAAGAAAAAAAAAAAAAAGTCTGCAAAATTAGATACTGAGTACATATATATATGCAAAGTATTTTTTAGAACTTCGTGTGTTTTCTGACAGTGTAAACATATATTCATGTTCTGAAAAAATAAAATAAAAAACATTCACAAAGTATATATAGTAAATAATATGTTGTTGAATGTTTTAGCAGTCTGACTGCTTTGTTCTTCATTTTGTGATATGTTTGAAATGACTACTGTATGAAGTAAATGTCTTGAGTTTTCCCTATCTTAAATGGAAAAAGTATCTTCCCCCAAAAAAAGCATAAGTGACAACATAAGTGACAACAAGGTCTCATATCTATAGAGATTATATTTTTTCATTATTTCTGTTACCTAGACCATTCTTAATCACAGACCCAAACCTCTCTGCACTGGGTTCAGGGGGAGAACAGGAGGAAAACAGAGATGAAGATCTCAAAAAATAAGGAAAAACCAATTTCCTTACGACAAAAACCTCACATTCTGCTTTCATCTTTCATAAAGTGGGCTTATATTAATATTTCCAGATTTTTATTTTTTGTTTTCAGATCAAATGATATACAAATTCATTCTATGTGTAAGAAATTAAACTTTCCAAACTTTGAGCAAATATGAAGACAAGACTAGTAAATATAGCATTCAAAACTATGTTTTCATATCAGTACCTTTCAGAGGGCTACACTGTTTAATTTCCTCTTTCTAATTTTAACAAAGACAATACCTGTATTAAGAAAACAAAACAACCACCACCACCAAAAAATAAAAACAAACAAAAAAACCTCACAACCAACCAACTAAAAAAAAACAAAAACACCAAAACTTTCTTGAACCTGAAATTGTAGCATCAGCAATAAGATGCTTCTCTTTACTGAAGGAAACTGAATTGCCTACAGCAGGACTCATTATGACCTCAAATCAGTGATCACATATTTCCTATACAGGACACTAACCATATCATAATCTAAAACAACAAGGTACTATATCCCTTATTTATTTCCCATTAAGTAGCAATACAGAGAATGGCTAAAGCCTTTTCAAGAGTAAAGTATATAAAAACTGCAAGGAATTCACACTACTATAAAACAAAGTGTATGACAACTACTTATAAAAATAAAAGTGCGAGGATCTGCCTTAGTACAATAAAATTAGCATAGGTGATCCTGCATTTGTACTTTCACCTCCCTGCATGAGACCAAAGGAAATATCTCCTAAAACATATTGTAGTTTGCAGAATATACTGCAGATGTGCAAAGAAAATACTAGACTTTTGCAGGTTAACGAATTAGACTACGGAAATAGAATCATAGAATCATAGAATGTCCCAAGTTGGAAGGGACCTATAAGGATCATCAAGTCCAACTCTTGGCACCACGCAGGTCTACCCCAAAATTCAGACCATGTGACATAGCGCACAGTCCAAACGCTTCTTAAACTCTGACAGGCTCGGTGCAGTGACTATTTCCCTGGGGAGCCTGTTCCAGTGTGAGACAACTGTCTCAGTGAAGAACCTCTTCTTGATGTCTAGCCTAAACCTCCCCTGCCTCAGCTTGACACCATTCTCACGGGTCCTATCACTGGTCACTACAGAAGATAGATTGGTGCCTTCCCCTCCACTCCCCCTCCCATTCCCGCAGGTCCTGTCACTGGTGATAACGGAGAATAGGTCACATGCCTCTCCACTCCCCCTTGCAAGGAAGTTGTAGACTGCGTTGAGGTCCCCCCTCAGCCTCCTCTTCTCCAGGCTGAACAGGCCCAGGGACCTCAGCCGCTCCTCATATGTCTTCCCCTCTAGGCCCTTCACCCTCTTTGTAGCCCTTCTCTGGTCACTCTCCAACAGTTTTACGTCCTTTCTGTACTGTGGTGCCCAGAACTGCACACAGTACCTGAGGTGAGGCCACACCAGCACAGAGTAGAGTGGGACAATCACTTCCCTCGACCAACTAGCAATGTCAAGTAAAGAATACTATTCTCTAGAATATTCATTGGAAAATACAAATCAAAAGTGTTTCATATTTAATAAATAACATTATATTTCAATAAATAAAAAAACAAATAAAAATGTAGTCATTGTCCCCTCTCCAGGCAATTTCAATTTCAGTTTAACGATACCGTTAGCATAATTATCAGAATGGCCAGTTTTAAGTGAGAGGACAAAAAAACGAGGAGTGAATGCAAGGAATAAATCTTATCACAGTACCAGGAGTCTAAATAAAAACAGGGTTTGCAGAGTTATGATTATGATACAATTATGATTTTTCCATAGACTATTTAAACGTCTTATTCCTCACCTAGGAAACCAAAAGAAACTTAGTATTTGAGGCAGGACAGAAGAGTACCAGCAATACAGACACAAAGATCTTGAAAGATTTACAGTCCTTGCAAGCCCTTTGTTCATGGACGGTGTTGGATTGCTTTGACTATCAGTAACAGAGAACTGCTCTCTCCTTTAGAAAACAGGACAAAAAATAAAGTGTGACTATACAAGGAGAAAGGAGAGGCTCTGTATAAAATCACAGAATCATTTAGGTTTGAAAATACTTTCAAGAATATCAAGTTCAGCCATCAACCTGACTTACTAGTGACCTTTAGAGGTCTTCATAGTGGATGCTCATGTTAAATGCTGCTTTGTGGAAAGACTTCAAGGATACTCATAAATCGTTAGTTGATATACATTACTTTCATGTGCACACACACATATCACAGACAATTGTGATATACTACTCTGAGTAAGTATCTGAATGCATGTAAAATGTATGCAGAGCCAGAGCCAAAAAGATTTTCAGTGGCTTTGGTAACAAAGTACAGTACATATCCAACAGGGAGAGAATGAACCATAAATCTCATAATGTATATTTGTATTAGTTATGAAAGTGATTTTCTCATGCAGGCCCGTACAGGAACATACTGGCAAAGAAAAAGAAGGCTTCTGGAAGGAAAAAGCCTTGAGTAAGTGACACTTCATTGAACAGTCTGTGGGAAATCACAACTCCACAACATCTGTTTCAACCCTTCAAATAAAATTAACTTAAATTAAGTACATAAATAACTTACTATGCACATATCAACATAATCAATAAGCAACAGAATCGTAATCACAACTGCCATTAAGATTTGTAGTGAAAGATAAGAATAAAGAGATAATTGCAATCAGAAAACATGCTGAGTAGAAATAAATTAGAGTGGATTTTAAACAGTGTTAAATAATAGAGATGTCGCGCAAATAACATTCAACAACATTTGACTGTACGATATGCATCAAGGACAGGTAACCTAGGAGGAATACAGAGAAATTGTACAGTCAGGGATCAGGTTAGGCTGTGCTTGCATCCCAGAAGGCCATTTGCATCCCAGGGTGCATCAAAAGAGGAGTGGACATCAGGTTGACGGAGGAGATTTTCCCCTCTGCTCTGCCCTTGTGAGGCCTAACTTGGAGTACTGCATGCAGGTCTGGAGGCCCCAGCCCAAGAAGGATGTTGATTTGTTAGAATGGTCCAGAGGAGGGCTACAAAGATGATCAGAGGGCTGGAGCACCTCTCCTATGAAGAAAAGCTGAGAGATCTGGGGCTGTTCAGTCTACAGAAGAGAAGGCTCTTGGGTGACCTCATTGTGGCTTTTCAGTACTTAAAGGGGACATAAAAAAGATGAAGAGTGACTTTTTGCTCAATCAGATAATAATGGGACAAGGGGGGATGGTTTTAAACTAAAAAGGGGAGATTTAGATTAGATTTTAGGAGGAAATTCTTCACTCAGAGGGTGGTGAGGCACTGGAACAGGTTGCTCAGAGAGGCTGTGGATGTCCCATCCCTGGAGGTGTTTAACACCAGGTTAGATGAGGCCCTGAGCAACCTGATCTAGTGAGTGGCATCCCTGCCTATGGCAGGTGGGTTGGAACTAAATGATCTTCAATGTCTCTTCCAACCCAAGCCATTCTATTATTCTACGAAAGCTAAAACTCTGTTTGAATTAAATTTGGTCAGGGATATCAAGGGCAGCAAGAAAGGCTTATATGGGTACTTCAGTGATAAAAAGAAGACTGGGGAAATTGTGGGCCTTTTCCATAAGGAAATGGGAGACCTAGCTATCCAGGATATGGAGAAAGCTGAGGTATTCAATGACATTTTTGCTTCAGTCTTCTCCAGCAAGAGGTCTAGCCATGCAGCCAAAGTCCCAGAAGGCAAAGGCAGGGACTGGCAGAATGAAGAACTGCCCAGCGTAGGAGAAGATCATGTCTTAGACCATCCAAGGAACCTGAACAGTATGTAAGTCCTTGGGACCAGATGACATACATCCATGGGTCCTGAGGAACTGGTGTGTGAAGTTGCTAAAGCACTATCTGTCAAATTTGATAAGTCATAGCAGTGTGGTGAAGTTCCCACTGAACGGAAGAGGGGGAAACATAAACATAATAAAGGAAGACACTGGGAACTACAGGCCAGTCAGTCTCACCTCCGTGAGATCATGGAGCAGATCCTCCTGGAAACTATGCTAAGGCACATAGAAGATAAGGAGGTGTTTGGTGACAGCCACCGTGACTTCACTAAGAGTAGATCATGCCTGACAAGTCTGATGACCCAGCGATCTTGCTTGACACAGAGGTGAGACTGACTGTCCTGTAGTTTCCAGGGTCTTTTTTTTTTTTTTTTTAAGAATGCAGATTATATTTCCCCTCTTCAAGTCATTCTTTGCTTATCTTTTTCCTGTTCTTTACCCTGGCCCCATCTTTGCTGAGGGAATCAATTCCCACCTTTATCTCCTGCACTCTCTCATCTTACTGTTGATTTTGTTCACTCTCTGTGGCCTCCTATCTTTTCCCTGCTCCAGACAATGCTACACGCCCATCTTTTTTTCCTGTCCCACAGAATTATAATCTACATTTTTTAGTCTTCTGTATCTCTGAAATCACAAGGTTGTCATTGGTGCTATTTAATTCCCTGTTTTTCTCAATATTCACAAATGTCTTTTCTTGAATTTCTTCTGTATTTCAACTCTACACTGTCTTTCACTAGGATACCAACTGAGAGTAATAAAGAAAAAGATTCTGATGGAAATGAACCATTGCCAGTAGTCAAACATTGTACTAAAAACAGAGAAAGTGTGCAGCCTTTCACTTCCTTTCCTACCCAGCCCAAATTCTGGTTTCCTCAGTTTTCTGTTCTTGTGTTACAGTGACAGAGGAAGACTATATTAAGTATCTGGCTTATTCTGATTTATATGCATCTCAACACCAAGATGAGATAAGTATATGCCAAACTACACAGACAGTTCTTTGTTGAGTTCTTTACCTTTCCCAAAATTATAAGACTCAAGTCAATAGTAAAATATCATTTCAACAAAGTACTTCTGCTCTCCAGAAGTTACCTCTAATATCAGCAATATGTTCTTTCTGCACCCTAAATTCTTAAAACAGCTCAGGAAATTCTGATTCCAAGAGAAAACAGGACAGGTTCCTCTAACGATTTCTGATTGAGAAGATAGTGACTTGCGACCTAAACAACTGGGGAGAAATTCTGCCCCTGATGACTTATTGGCCAGGAACTCTAATGACTTCAGTATAAAACATGCCTGAGCATCCTAAGGCACAATTTGATTCCAACTGATTCTGTGTTTACTGAGACTGAAGATTACTCCAGGGAAGATGTTGTCTGTGCCACAGGGAAAGTAATTATGTTTGAAAAAGGTGTTGATAGATCAAGAATAAATAAGCAAAGAATCATACATGTATTCAAGTAAAGAGCTTAAGCAAATGTAAACATATACATGCATTGTTCAAGTGTCAAAACTACAACGTGTGCTATAATCAACCCATATTCTATTGCCACTAATATGGCATGTTTTAGAAACTGGTTGAAGATCCTAGTCACCTAGTTCTCCTCTTAGGTTGCCCCATTCTAGTCTTAGATCACCCCAGCTATAGATATACAAACAACTTCCAGGTGACCTCACTATGGAAAAGAACAAGAGAAGAGAGAGGAAGACAGAGGAATGGAACAACATAAAAAATGTGAATATGACAATTATCTATAGCATCACATCATCTGAGACAAATATAGACTTAACATGCTTCATGAAAGTAGAAATGATTTGCTTGAAATTTGGTATTAACTTAAACAGACAAGAAACATATTGGTAAATTGTTATTTCTGTGAATAAGAAAATATTTCTGTGAAGGGCTTGGGGGGGGGACGGAATATAATGACTTAATATAATGACTTTTATCTTAACTTATATTATCTTATCTTTTTTAACTTTTGCTCACTTGGTTCAGAATTTTGATCCCAACTGTCAAGCAACATCCCTCAGATACACTATGAAAGCCATTGATTGCAATCAACCAATCACAAGGTCAGAATTTTCATTGATGTATAAGGCAAAAGACATTTTCTTCAGAAGTTCCAAAGCAAATTCAGTAGCAGCAGAGTCAGAACAGAAATATTGCTGTATGGAATTAAGAGGCCACAAATTAAAGAAGCAGGGTGAGCATAGGGTTTCAAAGTGATCAGAGGGTAACACACAGAAGTATGAAATAAATATGAGATCCTTTACTTAACGCCCTTTTTCTTTAATCAGGAAAATCTGTCCTATGTTTTATTTTGCACCATGTTGTCCTGGTTTCAGCTGAGACAGAGTTAATTTTCTTCATAGCAGTTGGTGTTATGCTCTGTTTTGGATTTTGAATGAAAATAATGTTGATAACACACTATTGTGTTAGTTGTTATTGAGCAGTGCTTACACAAAGTCAAAGACTTCCTGGCTTTTGATGCTGCCCTGCCAGTGAGGATTCTGGGAGTACACAAGGAGCTGGGAGGGGACACAGCCAAGGCGGCTGACCCATGTGGCTAAAAGTATATTCCATATTATATGACATCATGCTCAGCAATAAAACTGTGGGGAGTTAGCTGAAGAGGGGGTGAGGGTGGTGGGGAGTGGGAAAGGGGGGCTGTTGTTGCTCGGGGATTAGTTGTCTGGTGGTGAGTGAGATTGTGTACATCACTTGTTTTTTGTTGTTGTTTTTGTTATTGTACTGTTCTTATCTCAACCAACAAGATTTACCTTATTTTGATTCTCTCCTCCATCCCACTGCAAGGGAGTGAATGAGTAGACATATCGTATTTAGCTGCCTGCCAGGTTAAACCACAACATATACACATGCCCCAAATAGTAGTTTTTTAGAAAATATATGAACTGTTGTTGATGTGAGAATTAAAGTTCTTTCAGATATGGGTCAGAGTTACACTGCTCTGCCAGGCTGCCGTGCTAAGTATACTTTCTTCTGTTTTGGCACTGAGTGGTCTTATAAATGTTTTTCTGCTGCTGATCCCTGGAGGTCTTTAAAGACATTTAGATTTAAAGCTTAGTGATATGGTTTAGTGGAGGACTTGTTAGAGTTAGGTCAGAGGTTGGACTAGATGATCTTGGAGGTCTCTTCCAACCTAGATGATTCTGTGATTCTGTGATGCTCACTAGTAACGAAAAGTCAGATCACTGAGGAATCAAGCTTTTTATAATGTTTTCCCTTTTATGTAAATAAACAGAAAAACTTAGTGCATTGTGATGGGTGTAGATCTCAAGGTGTTGGCAGCAAAAAGACATCAAGAGGGGCCTTTATGAGAAGAGGCCAGTGGCTGCTGTTTCCAAATGGCTCCAACAGACTAACTACTGGCCAAAGGCTGATCCCAATTGCCAAGCTGGTAATGCATCTGTGATAGTGTATTTAAGAAAGGGTAAAAAATGCTGCACAGCTGTTGCAAGAGAGTGAAGTAAAATGTGAGGAACAATTCTGCAGGCAGGAAGGTCAGAGAAGAAGGAGGACTAGGGGATATTCCGAGTACCAGAGCAGAGATTCCCTTTCAGCCTGTGGAGAGCAACTTATGTAAAAGCAGCTTTTCTGGTAGGAACTGTGGCCTCTCTGGGATCTGTGCTGGAGAAGGGGAAAAGTGTGAGAAAGAAGGAGCAGCAGAGAAGAACTGTTACGTACTGACCCTGGTCTGTTTTAAGATATTAAATCTTAATCAATTTTAATCTTCATTAATGACATAGACAGTGGGATCAAGTGCACCCTCAGCAAATTTTCAGTTGACACCAAGCTGAGTGGTGCAGTTGATACAACAGAAGGAAGGGATGCCATCCAAAGGGACCTGGAAGGCTTAAGGAGTGGGCCCGTGTGAACCTAAGGAGGTTCATGAGTCCAAGTGCAAGGTCCTGCAGCTGGTTTGGGGCAATCCCATACATAAAAACAGACTGGGAGAAGAACTCATTGAGAGCTGCCCTGCAGAGAAGGACTTGAGGGTTCTGGTGGATGAAAAGCTCGAAAAAACCCAGGAGTATGCAAAAAGGCCAACTGCATTCTGGGCTGCATCAACAGAGGCATGGCCAGCAGGTCAAGGGAGGTGATTACCCCTTCTACTCTGCCCTTGAGAGGCCCCACTTGGAGTACTTGCTCCAGATCTGGGACCCCAAGAACAAGAAGGACATAGACCTGTTAGAGCAGGTCCAGAGGAGGGGCAAAGGATGATCAGAGGGCTGGAGCACCTCTCCTATGAAGAAAGGCTGAGAGAGTTGGAGATGTTCAGTCTCGAGACAAAAAGGTTCTGGAGACATCTCATTGCTACCTTTCAGTACCTAAACGGGGCTTATGAAAAAGATGGAGAGTGACATTTTTGCGCAGGCAAATAGTGACGGGACAAGAAGGAATGGTTTTAAACTACAAGAAGGGAGATTTAGATTAGATGTTAGGAGGAAATTCTTTACTCAGAGGGTGGTGAGGCACTGGAACAGGTTGCCCAGAGGGGTTGTGGATGCCCCATCCCTGGTGGTGTTCAACACCAGGTTGGATGAGGCCCTGGGCAACCTGATCTTGTGGATGGCATCCCTGATCATGGCAGGGAGGTTGGAATTAGATGAACTTTAAGGTCTTCCAACCCAATCCATTCTATGATTCTATGACATGATTCTAACCTCCATTTCCCTGTGCCACTCAAGAGGAGGAGATAGAAGATTCTGGAGTGAAGGACTGATGTTGAAACTGGGGAGGAAAGGGGGGGCAGGGGGAAGGTATTTTTATTTTTTTGTTTCTCATCATCCCAGTTCATTTTTAATAAAATTAATTTTTGGCAATAAATTAATTTTATTTTCCCCAAGTGAAATCTATTTTGTCCATAACAATAACCAGCAAGTGATCTCCCTGTTTTTGTCTTGTGCCATGAGCTTTTCCATCTTATTTTCTCACTCTGTTGAGGAGGGGGAGTAACTAGCTGCGTGCGGTTCTATCAGCTGATGAATGTCAACCCAGAACATACTCAAATAATTATGTGGGCAGTTATATGCAATTATATGGGTTTCATCAATGCATCTTCCATAGGCACCAATATTTCTCAGAGCGGAGAAAACCTGGAAGTGTGAGCTACCTTTTAAATCTTAAACTTTCTAGGTAAAATTTCCTAATATGGCAGTAATTCTTGCTCAAAATGGCTGTCAGATAGAAAAAAAAATAAAAAAATAAAAAAGACAGGTTGTAGCTCTCAATCAGACAATATCTATAAAAAAAAAATCACATCTTCCATTAGATAAGAGTATGCAATTCCAACTGTAATGAATAAACCATTACCTACTGACTTATAAAAGCTTTATTGTTATATTATTGATGAACAGCTGTACAACCTGCCCTTTGATCCAAAGGGGACCTTGTCCCTTATTCTCACCCTCCCAGAACACACACCCTGAAATATACATATGTGTGGTCAAGAATAGGACGCTGTAGCATTTTTAAGGTGACCACTTCTGTAGAAGTCTTGAAATGCTATGTTGAAATGTATGGAAGTTCTTTGGTTAAAAAAAGACAAAAAAAAATGCATGTAAAGATAATACCAAACACAAACTATCTATAATGGAGATAGAATCAAACTAACAAATAAAACTAGACCAGGAATATCAGAAAATACTGCAGAACAATAGTGCCTGGTCCTGCACTTGGGGCACAACAACCCCATATGAAACACTATGGGTTTGGGGCAGAGTGTCTGGAAAGTTGTGCAAAGGAAAAAGATCTGGGGGTGTTGGTCAATGCTCACCGGAACATGAGCCAGCGATGTGCCCAGGTGGCCGAGAAGGCCAACGGCATCCTGGCTTGTATCAGGAATAGTGTAGACAGCAGGACTAGGGAGGTAATCGTCCCCCTGTACTCTGCTCTGGTGAGGCTGTGCCTCAAGTAATGTGTTCAGCTTTGGGTCCCTCACTACAAGAAGGACATCAAGGCCCTGGTTCATGTCCAGAGATGGGCTACAAAGCTGGTGAAGGGTCTGAAACACAAGTCTTACGAGGAGTGGCTGAGGGAACTAGGCTCGTTTTGTCTACAGAAGAGGAGGCTCCAGGGAGACCTTATTGCTCTCTATATCTAGAAGAAGGTGTGGGAAGCTGGGGGTCAGCCTCTTCTTGCAGATAACTAGCAATAGGACTAGAAGGAATGGCCTCAAGTTGCTTCAGGGGAGGTTCAGGTTGGAAATTAGGAGAGATTTCTTCTCAGAAAGAGTTGTCAGTCATTGGAACGGGTTGCCCAGGGAGGTGGTCGTGTCATTGTCCCTGACGGTGTTTTAAGAAAGGTTGGACCTGGTACTTAGGTATTGGTGGTAGGGGGATGGTTGGACCAGATGATCTTGGAAGTCTTTTCCAACCTTAATGATTCTATGATGCTATGCTTCGATGATTCTACATTTATTTATATAAAATCACAGAAACATCCTGAAATTGGCAATACCAATACAGCACAAAAATATTCGGATTTTCAAAGTAGTTAAGGCAACCTTGTTGATTTACGCAATAGCATTTTTACCTTCAGGATCCTTGGATACTCCCAAAAGTTCAGGCTAATTTTCATTTAAGCAATACATTGGACTGGGTGGGGAACATGCATAAATCTCTCTCTCAATTTCACCTGCTATAAAAAGACAACAATGCACCCTCATGCTGAATTCTTTCAAAAATGTTTAAAGTATACTTCATTGCTAAATGGGTGGATATCTGATTAGGGACAAGATACGTATTTTATTCAGGAAAATTATGAATGGCTAAACCTAACAGTTCATCACTTGGCAGCAAGGTAATTTTAACATAGAGAAGACTTTAAGCTTTATTAATAAAAAATATATTTGCAATAATTTTAGTATCTAATTAGATAGTATCTAATAGTATTTAGTATCTAATTAAACTTTTGAAAGCTTTACTGCCAGATGACTCCCAAGATGTTGACTGGTGTTGTTTTATAAAGAAGATAGACTTGTTTTTGTTGGCAAGTTTGGAGAACAATAAAAATAAACAGATATCTAATGTTTTATATATTACTTTTCTTTAACAAAAACTATTATTGATGTAAATTTTACCGTATACACAACTTTTCTTTTTTTTTTTTTTTTTTTTTTTAGTATGTTCACCATTCTGTTGCTGAAATAAGTATAAATGGCCTGTGTAATTACACTGAGTGATTTGGTTCCTAACTATTTAGAGGCCTTTAACTTAGGGAATAAGAAGAAACCTTTCACTTAAAAACAAAAAAAGGAAACAAAAAATATTTGTTTAAGTTCTGTAGACCAAAGTACTGTTTACTAATGAAATCTATATTACAAACAAAACAAAACAAAACAAACAAACAAAATAAAAAACTGAGATGAATCATCCTTTATTTGTGCTTGATTTTGAATAACATACTGACAGTAATATCAAGTATTTTTATGATAGGAATGCTATAATCCTCTAACAAAGCTGCTTACATACGCAAGGAATATGACAGGTTTACTGTATGAGATACAGTTTCTAATACATTTGCTTTTAGGTAATCTATTGCACAAATCAGTACTGGTTTCTGTCTAAAGCACTGATAATCTTCTGCTTTGTTTTCAGCAGTAAAAGTAGTCTTACTGGTGTTTTTTGTTTTTTTTTTTCCTTAGTGATCTTAATCATTAATACAAAAGTTGTTACATAGGTGCTGAGTACTGTAGAAGTACATGGGAAATTTAATGGCAAATTTAAAGAAACATATTTCTTAACAAGAAGTTGAGAAAATAAGACAAAATCCAGTCACACCAAAGCAGAAATACAAATAAACAGGGAATAATGAATTACTGCTTGCCCAATACCCATATTAGCTTACATACACAGCAACTTTCTGTAAAAGGAAAATCTCTACAATTACTCATCTAGAAAACAATTTTGCTAAATATAAAAATGATATCATAGTGCTCAATTAATTTGATTGTTCAGGGCACTATAAGTTTTTGAACTGTTTATTGAATAGGGTCAAGTGCAAATTTTCAGCTTTACTTGCCTAAAAATTAAAATAATTGGATTCTGAAGACAATATATTTCAAAGCATAGTGAATTTTAGAACAAAAACTGGAGCTTAGAAAAGTATATAGCACAATATACTGTATATTGTGATGTACAAGTAAAGTTTTAATATATGATTATCACTTTAGGACTCTTTTTTAAAGTAAATCTACTAAGTATTTTGTAGGATTGCTTTACACCCCTTAAAAACATGCTTTTTAAGGTTGTTGACATAGTCTAGGACATTTGAGATGATAAATTACTATAGATTCTATTGTATTCTTCTTATATTGTTGCTTTTAAAAATGGAAATTTAATGATCAATTATCTGTATTGTGAAATCTTACAGCATGAAATTACAATTCATTTCTTGCAGAGAGAATTGGCTGTGCATCCATATTAAATACAACAGTATAATTTGACAGATCTTAGTTGCTTATTCAGTCTGTGATAATGTAAATTATAAATCATTATGCCTTAGGATCCTGTAGCAAATAATATTGTGTATATGTCCATAAAATGAGACAGCTATTCTAGGACACATTTATGACATGAATATTCTTTTAAAGAGGATAAGTTTTGAGGCAAACAGCTTAACTTTCTGTGCATGCCAAACACATTCCATTCATTTGTGTATGGTCATGACAGACAGCCAATTATTGTTTTTAAATGTACATAGCCCTTTGGACTTCTAGGGAAACTGGTTTGATACTATTATTACTTGGTACTCCGATTGTTTGCTTGGTTAACAGCACTGTGAAAGGGCTGGAACACCTCTCCTATGAAGACAGGCTGAGGGAGTTGGGGTTGTTCAGCCTGGAGAAGAAAAGACTGAGGAGACCTTATTGCAGCCTTCCAGTACCTAAAGTGGCCTACAGGAAAGCTGGGGAGAGACTCTTTATCAGGGAGTGTAATGACAGGACAAGGATGGTTTCAAGTAGGACAAGAAATGGCTTTAAACTTTAGATTAAATATTCTGAAGAAATTATTTGCTCAAAGGGTGGTGAGGCACTGGAAAAAAGTTGCCCAGAGAAATTGTGAATGCCCCATCCCTGCAAGTGTTTAAGATTAGGTTGGATGGGGCTTTGAGCAAGTCGGTCTAGGGGAAGGTGTCCCTGCCCATGACAGGGGGGTTGGATCCTGGTGATCTTTATCATCGCTTCCAATCCAAACCATTCTATGATTTCATGACTATGAGCAGGGAACGTAAAACCCCATAAATTTATTCCTAGTTGCAGGGCAACATCTTTTTTACTGTGTATAGCATTCAGCAGGTAACTGCAGGACTAGAATGAATGTTTACAAGAATAAAACAGCAAATTCCATGTGAAAGAAGCCAAAAAATGGTTTGGAGAAAATTCATGCTTAGAGAAATCTTATCATCATTATCTCAGAGGACAAGGAAGACTGCTTTCTATTGCTAGTGACAAGTTTCCAGTATACTTCTGGACTTGCTAAAGCTATATTAACAATTAGTGTTCAAAATGTAAGTTAAAGGTAACATTAAATATTTTACTATAGGCTGCTCATACCAATTCTAGGTGTCCTTGTGGAAAATGATCTGAGTATGAATCCACAGTGCAGTCGTAGTCAAAAGGAAACTGTTTCCTGGGCTCCATTAACAAGATTGCAGAGGGCAGAATAAGGAACATAATTATGCCACTTTGCTGAACAATTCAAAGAACCAAGAATGGATAAAGTTGGATGGCATGTCTGGAGATCTAGTCCAACTCTCTGCATAGAACAGGTTTAGCTATATCAGATTTTTCATGGCTGTGTCCAGAAAGGTTTGAATATTTCTAAAGATGGAAATTCCACAACCTCTCTTCCAGTTTTTGACAACCTTCACAGGAAAAATATATATATATATATATATATATATATATATATAATTTCTTATGTTAAGATGGAATTTTAGGATTATCATTTTGTGAAAATTTGCAAAAATGGAGTCTGGCTCCATCTTCTTCACACACTCCCATCAGGTTTTTATACATATGGATATGATCTCCCCAGTGATTTCTCTCATCCAGGCTGAACACTTCCATCTCTCTCAGCCTTTTAATACAGAATGATAGAACACTTTGCATTGGAAGGGACCATTAAAAATCATGTAGTCCAAGCCCCACTTCCATGGGCAGAGTCATTTTTCAATAGATGAAGTTGCTCGAGGCCCAGTCGAACCTGATTTTGAACACTTCCAATGAAGTTCCATCCACAGCTTCTATGGGCACTGGATCAGTGTCTCATTACAATCAATGTAGAAAAAAAAATGCTTTCTTTTTATCCAAACTAAATTTACCTCTTTCTGTTTAAAATTTTTGCCCCTTGTCCTGTCACTATAGGTCCTGGTATGACCAATACTCCAGTCCCTTAATGACTGATTAAAGCACAGCTGCAATATTGTGCCCAATTTTGATCCTGTAGTTCAAGAGAGACATTGAAATATCTAAGAGTCCAGCATCCATCAAGGTGCTTAAAGAGTTGGAGAACTTGACATCTGAAGACATATGGTTTGTTCAGACTGGAGAATAAAATGCCTTGATGTAAATCTAATTGCAATCATCTAGTACCTAGAAAGTAGTTAGAGAAGAAATGAAGGTACAAAGAGCAAGTTCGGGACCTCCTGATGCAATTTAACAACTACATGTCTATGGGGCCTGATAACATGCATCCCAGAACCCTGAGGGAATTGGTTAGTGTAGTTGCCAAGTCAACTCTCTGTCATATTTGAAAAATCATGGCAGTCAGGCAAAGACCCCAGTGACTGGGAAAAGGGAAACATCACTCCCATTTTTAAAAAGGAAAGAAAGAAAGACCTGGGAAACTACAGACTGGTGAGCCTCACCTCTGTGCCTGGCAAGGTCATGGAACAAATCCTACTGGAGGCAAGGCTAAGGCACATGCAGGACAAGGAAGTGATCCAAGACAGCCAACATGGCTTCAGCAAGGGCAAACCATGTCTGACCAATCTGGTGGCCTTCTATGATGGAGTGACTGCATCAGCTAACAAGGGAAGACCAACTGATGTCATACACTTCTACTTCTGTAAGGCTTTTGCAACAATCCCATAGGACATCCTAATCTCTAAATTGGAAAGATATGGATTTGAAGGGTGAACCATCCACTGGATAAGGAATTGGCTCGATGACCACACCTAGTGAGTAGTGGTCAATGGTTCTATGTTCAGGTGCAGGCCAGTGATGAGCAGTGTCCCCCAGTCCTGTCTTGGGACAGGTGCTTTTCAATATCTTCATCAATGACATAGACAGTGGGATTGAGTGCAATCTCAGCAAGTTTGCAGATGACACCAAGCTGAGTGGTGAGGTTGATACCAAAGAAGGAAGAGATGCCATTCAAAGGTACCTGGACAGGCTAGAGAAGTGGGCCCATGTAAACCTGATGAGGTTCAACAAGTGCAAGGTGCTGCACCTGGGCCGGGGCAATTCCAGACATGAGTGCAGACTGGGAGAAGAATTCATTGATGGCAGGCTTCTGGAGAGACACTTGGGAGTTCTGGTGGACGAAAGGCTCAGCATGAGCCAGTAGTATGCACTTGCAGACCAGAAGACCAACTGGGTCCTGGGCTGCATCAAAAGAGGTGTGACCAGCAGGCTGAGGGAGGTGATAGTCCCCCTCTGCTCTGCCTTAGTGAGTTCTGCATTTATATTTGGGGCCTGCAGCAAAGGAAAGATATGGACCTATTAGAGTGAGTCTAGAGGATAGCTACAAAGACGATCAGAGGGCTGGAACACCTCACTTACGAAGAAAGGGTGAGAGAGCTGGCAATGTTCAGCCTGGAAAAGGGAAGGCTCCAGGGAGACCTCATTGTGGCCTATCAATACTGAAAGGGGTCTTATAAAAAGGGTGGAGAAGGACTCTTTACTTGGGTATATAATGATTGCACAAGGGGGAATGGTCTTAAACTAAAAGAGGATAGATTTAGATGGGACATTAGGAGGAAATTCTTCACTGTAAGGGTAGTGAGGCACTAGAACAGGTTGTTAAGAGAAGTTGTGGATGCCTCATCCCTGGAGGTGTTCCATCCAGGCTGGATGGAACCTTGGCTAACCTGATCTAGTGGGTGGCACCCCTGCCTATGAGAGGGGGGTTGGAGTTAGATGATCTTTAAGGTCTCTTCCAACCCAAGCCATTCTATGATTCTATGACACTTTCTTCACAAGATACAGGACAAGTGTTAATGGGAAAAGAAAAGAAAAAAAAAAAAAAAGGAAAAAAAAAAGCCTTTATTGGAAAAGCAATTAAGTATTGGAATAGGTTGCACAGGGGAGAAAAATCCCTTCGCTGGAAATTCTCACAAAGTGTTTTGATAGATTGGGATAACCTAATCTAAGGCTCTAATTTCAAGAGGCAGTTGGTTTAAATGAACTCCAGATGTCTCTTCCAATCTATAGGCTTTTAGGATTCTATAATTTTATACGAATTTTTGTTCTTAAGATTAGTCAAATGATTGACGTGACCTTAATGAGCTGGGTTTGCCCCATAAGCTCAAAGAGAACAGTTTCTTTCTCTGTAGATAGCCCAACTGATATCAAATGACTTTAAATATAAGGTCTGATACTGACAATGCGGAGTATTTTTATTGTTATAAAGTATTCCTCTTTAGAAATCATATAAATAGTTGCCTGCAATTTTACAAGAAGAATGAAGAAATTGGTCTAAACGTTTTTTCATTTCATGAATTTGCCTTAGGACCTTTTGAGGGGAGAATAATTCTAGTCAACATAATTTTTTTTTATTTTTTTTTTTTAGAAAACAGAACAAATGGATTCAATATATTTTTCATTTATATTATGACATACAGATAACTGGAACCTGACTGTGTGCTCAGCACCCTGCGTGAAGGTCTATTGGGTTTGTGTGGCAAGGTTTTGGTAGCAAGGCGTTGGGGTACAGGAGTGGACTGTGTGAGAGGAGTCCAGAAGCTGCCCCAAGTTAGTCAAGAGCCAGTTCCAGTCAGTTCAAGAAGGGACCCGCTGCTTGTCAAAGCTGAGCCAATGAGTGATGCTGGTTGTGCTTCTCTGGGAGCAGATTTAAGAAAGGGAAAACCTGCTGCACAGCAGTAGCTTGAAGGGAGAAACGAGAAAATATATAGAGAAAACAACTCTGCAGATACCAAGATCAGTGAAGAAGAAGGGGGAGGAGGTGCTGCAGGCACCTGAGCAGAAATTTCCATGTGGCCCATGGAGAGGACCATCATGCAGCAGGCTGTCCCCTGCAGCCCATGGTGTACCATGGCAGAACAGATATCCACACTGGAGTCTGTGGAGGAACCCATGGTGGAGCAGGTGGATGTGGCCTGAAGAAAGCTTCAACTCATGGAGAGCTCATGCAGGAACAGACTTTAGGTAAGAACTGCAACTCATGGAGAGGTGTCCATGGTGTAGCAGGTGGTCTGGCAGGAGCTACTGCCTATGGGGTACCTATGCTTGAGTAGTTCATTCCTGAAAGATGGGCTCTGTGGTACAGACCTATACTGGAGTTCTTGAAGAACTGTAACCTGTGGGAAGCCCATGTTGGATCAGTTTGGGAAGGACTGGATCCCTTGGGAGGGACGCCACCCTGAAGCAGGGGAAGAGAGTGAGGATGAAGGAGTAGGAGAGACAAAGTATTATGGACTGACCAAAACACCTACTTCCTGTTTCTCTGCACTGCAGGAACCTCATGATGTTCAACAAAAGGAAATGCTAAACTCTGCCTTTGGGAACGAATAAATGCATGCACCTGCAGTCCAGATGGCTGGAAAGCAGCTTGACAAAAAAGGCCCTGGGGACCCTGTTCCACACCTATTAATGAGCCAACAATGCACCCTTTGGAAAAAGGAGGACTACAGTGTCCTGGGCTGCATCACAAAGAGCACTGTTACTAGATTAGATCAATGGACGTTATCCTTCCTCTCTACTTAGTCCTGGTGAGACACATCTGGGTGCTGGGTCCAATGCTGGGCTCCACAGGAAAACAGAACCATGAACATACTAGAGCAAATCCAGTTAAGGCACACAAATATGATGAAAGGACTGAGCTATCTGTTTTGTGAGAAGAGGCTTAGAGTTGGCAGTGTTTAGCCTACAGAACAGAAGTCTCATGGGGCAACTTATGTGTATAAAGATTTGACAGGGTAGTAAAAAAAAATGAGCCACTTCTAATGGTGTCCAGTGACAGGACAAGAGGCAGTGGACAGGAAGTGAAATAGAGGGACTGAAACAGAAGAAATTTAGTTTCTCTCTTATGAAGGGGTTGTTCATATTAGAGAAGAGAAAGCTCCAGGGAGACCTTATAGCAGCCTTCCAGTACATAAAGGGTGCCTACAGGAAAGCTGAGTAGGAACTGTTTGTCAGAAAAATGTAGTGATAGGACAAGGAGAAATGTCTTTAAGCTAAAAGAGGGTAGATTTAGATTAAAGTATTGAGAAGAAATTACTTACTCAGAGGGTGGTGAGGCACTGAAAAAAGTTGCCCAGAGAAATTGTGAATGCCCCATCCCTGCAAGTGTTTAAGATTAGGTTGGACGGGGCTTTGAGCAAGTCGGTCTAGGGGAAGGTGTCCCTGCCCATGACAGGGGGGTTGGATCCTGGTGAATTTTATGGTCCCTTCCAACCCAAACCATTCTATGATTCTATGATTCTGGTTAAGTATAAGAGAGAATTTATTTATTTATTTATTTTAATGTAATGATACCAAGCTGGGCAGTGCAGTCGATACAGTAGATGGAAGGGATGCCATCCAGAGGGACCTGGACAGGCTGGAGAAGTGGGCCCATGAGAACCTAATGAAGTTCATCAAGGTCAGGTGCAAGGTGTGGCACTTGGGCTGGTGCAATCCCAGGTATTTATATAGACTGGGAGAAGAACTTGAGAGCAGTCCTGTGGAGAAGGACTTGGGGGGTCCTGATGAACAAGAAGCTGGACATGAGCTGGCAGTGCGTGCTTGCAGTCCAGAAGGCCAACTATGTCCTGAGCTGCATTTAAAAAGGGGTGGCCATCAGGAAGAGAGGTGATTGTCCCCCTCTGCTCTTGTGAGACCCCACCTGGAATATTGCATGCAGGTCTGGGGCCCCCAGCACAAAAAAGATGTGGATGGGTCCAGAGGAATGGGTCCAGAGGAGGGCCACTAAGATGATCAGAGAGCTGGAGCACCTCTCCTATGCAGAAAGGTTGAGGGAACTGGGCTTGTTTAGTTTGGAGAAGAGAAGGCTCTGGGGAGACCTCATTGTGGCCTTCCAGTACTTCAAGGGACAGTATAAACAGGAGGGGGAACACCTGTTTACATATGTTGGTAGTGACAGGACAAGGGGAAATGGTTTTAAACTAAGACAGGACAGATTTAGGTTGGAAATTAGGAGAAAGTTTTTCACTCAGATGGTGGTGAGGCACTGGAACAGGTTGCCCAGGGAGGTTGTGGATGCCCCATCCCTGGAGGCATTCAAGGCCAGGCTGGATGCAGCTCTGGTCAGCCTGCTGTAGTGGTTGGCAACCCTGTCTAGAGCAGGGGGTTTGAAACTAGTTTATCTTTAACGTCCTTTTCAACCCAGGCCATTCTATGATCTGATAATGTTGCCCAGAGAGACCGTGAAGCTTCCATCCTTGGAAATATTCAAATCTGTCTGGACACAGCTAAGAGCAACCTGCTGTAGCTGACTCTGCAAGAGGTTGGACTAGACAATCTCCAGACATCCCAACCAGCCTCAACCACTCTGTGTTTTTTTCTAGGTAGCTTCATATACCCAGAGTAAATAACAAGAACAAGGCAATTATGTAGTCTTCCTCCCTGACACCCAATTAATTCTCTTTTACTAAACTTTTACTAAATTGTATAATGCCCTTACACGCTCAGGAAACTGAAATAAAATAAATAAACATACCATGAAGTTATTATTATTATTATTATCATTAATAATAATAATTAGATAATGATAATAATATAATAATGATGGTAATCATTATTATTAATAATGATGATGATAATGATAATAATAATTTTTATTATTATTATTTTAACCAGAAACAGATGGATAACTCAGAAATTCTGCTAGATAAACATTTAATATTTTATATGTTGTTCATGTCAAAGGTGGAAACTATTTCAACTCTAATTCTGAAAATGCTGCAAAACAGTTTGTGCAGATATGTTAAACATAGAGAAAAGGCATTTAAAATGTAAAGAAAATGGCAAAAAAATCCTATCACCAATAGAAACAAACTATTGTTTTATTGTCTGTTCCCTCTTCCACCAGCTCCAAGCACACAAACACATTTCAATGTGCTGAATCCTTTTATAATCACCTACTCAGTTAGTAAGAATGCAAACAAACAAGGATTCCAATTGCTTCTGTTCTGCTGCAGATGTATATTTCCTGCTACTCTTCCCATGCTGCTTTATTGTTTCTCAGTGTATTGTAACATTGCAGTATTAGCATTTCCCTTTTCATCTAATAGCTACTTTGAGTGTTCTGAGTGACAGTGCATTCAGTGACCTTCAGATAGAAAATATATATATATATTAAATTAAGATTTAATTCAATGCGATTTGTCACACCCAACTCAATTGATTTTAGTTTTTATATACTTGTAAATCCTTTGTAGTATTAATGGCATTCATTGACAATATGAGCTGTTGTATGTTTTGTCTTCTGCTTTGAAAAATTCCAGATGGGATGAATGAAAATTTTGGTTGGTTCTGGTAGGGTACAGTGCACCCTCAGGAAGTTTACAGATGACAGAAAGGTTGACACATGAGAGGGTCATGCTGCCATCCCGGGTGAATAAATGTGCTGACAGGAACCTCATGAGTTTCAACAAGAACTGCAGGGTCCTGCATCTGGGGAGGAACAACCCCAAGCACCAGTACATGCAGGGGACCACACAGCTGGAAAGCAACCTGTCAGAAAAGGACCTGGAGGTGCTGTAGAACACCAAGTTGAATATGAGTCAACAGTGTGCCCTTGCAGCAAAGGCGGCTAATGGTTTTGGCTGCATTAGCCAAAACACTGCAAGCCGGATGACGGAGGTGATCCTTCCCCTCTATTCGGTTTGGTTAAGTCTGCACCTAAATACTGTGTGCAGTTCTGGGCTCTCTTGTACAAAAGAGATATAAACATAGTAGAAAGAGTCCAGTGAAGGGCCATTAAATGAGTAAGGGGACTGAAGCAACTCTCCTGTGAGGAAAGGCTGAGAAAGATGGGACTGTTCAGCCTAGAGAAAAGAAGGCTCTCTTTTGATGAGAAGAATCTCATCAACTTATGTAAATCCTGAAGGAAGGGTGCAAAGACGATATGGAACCAGGCTGTTTTCAGTAACGCATAGTTCCAGGACAAGAGGAAATGGGCACAAACTGAAACACTTGAGGTTCCCTAAGAGTATCTGGAAACACTTCTTTACTGTGTAGGGGATGGATCATTGGAACAGGTTGTCCAGAGGGATTGTGGAGTCTCCCTTCTTTGACATATTCAAAAGCCATCTAGACATGGTCAAAGCCAAGTGGTTCTAGGTGTCCATGCTTGAACAGGGGTGTTGGACCAGATGACCACCAGAGGTCCCTTCCAACCTCAACCATTCTGTAAAGTCCTTCATCAAGCAAAATGCAAAATACATACCTTAAAGCAGTATTAGGATTATTTAATCACTAGCTAGAAAATTAGATTTTCTAACAGAAATTGCTTCCCAATAATATACCATCATCAAAGGAAATAGATAATATATAAAATAAGAAATATTATATTAAAACTTGCATGTTTACATTGACATAGAAACAAAACCTATGCAGTCCAAAATACTGTAAGTCAGGTGTTCAGGCCTATCTAATAATCCATTAACTCTAATGTAAACTCAAAAGTGAGCATTCCCAGTCCTAGGGTTTCTTAGTATCTCTTTCTTCTTGAAAGACAGCCAGTCCATCTGAGGATTTATTTCCAACCTAATACTATTTTTGTGTGACAGGGAACCTCAAAGATTTCATCAAAGAATGAGAAATCAACCTCAGTGCCATGTAAAGTAAACACAAGTGCTTGTTATTGGTGTAAGACTTGTGGTGGTTATATGTATGATTACTAATAATTGTAGACATGCTGTCTAGGATAAATTCATTGGTATTCCACATCATTTTATCCCAGATTTGCTGGATTAGTCAGCTTTTCAATTAACACTATGTTGCAACTGCAAAGCTTATGAAATAAATTGAATAGATTCAAGTAAAAATTTTTATCACTTAAACCTTATTTTAATTGATATTTTTGCTTGATTTTAAAAATGTCTATAAAGGCAAGAGAAAAATGGATCCACCCTGCCTATTATGTCCCAAATAAATATGCACATATTTGAAACCCATAAAAATAGTATGAAAACTTTATTTTATGCAAAGACAGTGAGCATAGTCCAGTAAGCTACAGCAAATGACCATGGAGGCAGCACCCACATCAGCAATCAAATTGTTGTGTGGCTATAAAATTAGTTACTTCCCATATGCCTCAGTTTTGGCTGTCAAGGAAAGTAGAAAATGACAGGATGTCTTCCCTGTATCATGCTAAGTAGAGAACACATGATTTATTATTATTATTATTATTATTATTATTATTATTATTATTATTATTATTTTATTTTTGTTTAGAAAAAAAAAATAAGGTAGGGGCCTGAGAAGATTAGACAGAAAATACAGGAAATAGGTGATATTAGGATTGCTGTGGCAGGTCCAAAAAGAGATTCATGATGGGGAGCAACAGAAGATAAAAAGTAATCAAATCCATTTTCTATCAGAGAAGTACAGGCTGGAACTATATAAAACTTGACTTCAAATATTAAAAAATTATACTAATTCTTAATCATGGAAGCTGAGAATTACTTTCTCATACCCACTTTGCATCTAAAACCTGAATATAAGATATGAACATCCCTCAAATCTTGTAACTCCTGTGCATTCAGAACTCCCAACGACTAATCCCTCAAAGCTTTTTCCTGCCAAAAGGGATGATAAGCAAACATACAAGGAATCAGTTATTAATGAGAAATGCTACTGTAGTCTCTGAATTCTTTTATATTCCTTGAGTTGAACTGTGATGAACTGTGATTAAAAAAAATAATAAAATAAAATAAAAACAGGCCTTGGAGGTGATCAACCTGTTTGTCTGAACAGAGTGGTGTGTCAGCACTGCCCCTCCACATCTCCTTGTGCAGGAGGATGAAATTGTGCATGGTGCCTTCATCACCCTGGCAGTTTGTTTTAGTCTACCTGTACATCAGGAGGCTACCTGCACTCCATGCTGATAACAAAGTACTATCGCTTTTCAAAGTGACAGGGCACAGTGACATACCAACTCTGGAACTTAAATGAAAAGCCTTTTCTAATTTAACTGCTAATCTGCTGAAGCTATGTTCAGACCCAGCACTCTTGTCTTCTATTAAAACTTGTAGCTGGAAAAAAAAAAAACAGTGTATGACATTGCCTTTTTGGGTAGCAGTCAAGGCAGGAAGGAGATGAAAAGCTAGGGAACAGAGTAGAATATTTTTCACACTGCTAAGTGTCAGGTGTTTGTTTGTCAGGTAGAAATTGTACAGGATATACTCACACTTTCTGGAAGCTGTAGGAAACTGACTGGTTTGCTATTAAAATGGGAATTCTCTGAAGTAAGGTACATAGTGATTAATATGCTTATAATGGGAAAAAATCCTTTATGTTAAATTAATATTCAGATCTACAATTATTAACTGAAGAACTGAAAAAGGTTAGGACAAATCAGTAAGAGCAACAATTTCAGTGGGTTTTTAAGGATTCACTGGCAAGTAATCAATTTATGCTTCTAAATATTTCTTTCACTTCCACTGGTATCCCAATAAATTAACCTACAGCATTAGGTTTTTAGTTTGTTATTTGGAAAAGAAGTACAACAGAGGATAAAAAGATGATATTGTTGCTTTAGAGAACATTCACAGTAATATCCACCTAAAACTTAATTTTTTTTGGAAATAACAGTTTGCTTTACGCAGACAGCAAGTTTTATGAGGCAAATGTCACATTCTGTGGTTAGCATTATAAACAGTTCCAGTTTTGTTAAATCAGTTTTAATATAATGTTCTTTCATCATCTATAATGATCCTCAGTTCTCATGTATTCTGAGAGGAGGAAACACTTTGCAATATGCAGGAAAATCCTTGAGCATTTTAAGACACAATGGGTTTACTCAGGTACCCTGGGAAGAGTGAGTGAATGGCTCTGTGGTACTTAACTGCTTACCAGGGTTAAACCACAGCAGTGTAGGAAGGAGAGGAATAAGTTAATCTTTAAATGCATTTTCAGTGCTTTATACACCTGAGTAAACCCATTGTGTATTCCTCTCAGAATACATAAGATCTGAGGAATCAAGTCTAATTTCAAATGACATTTGTACATTTTCTCCTTCTCCCAACATACTGTGCAGCTAAAGATATTTTCTTACGTCCCTTTTCATCTCCTATAAAGTTTCGGATAGATATAACTGATCTATCTATTGTTAATCCAATGGTCTTAAAATATTTTTTTTCCTTAGTATATTCTGTTACATAAGCATGCATATGTGTTTAAACACATTATAGTTAATAAATATATAATAAACACCTCAGCCACTTCTAAGCACTGCTAAATAAAGATCTACTATTTTTCTGAGGGAATAGAGGAATAATAATTTACAATTTTGGGAAAAAAAAAAAAAAGGAAAGAGAAACAGTAGAATCAAGAAGCAAGAACTCTATAAAATACATTCTGTGAAGGTTTTTACATATGTCCATGGTTCCTCTCTGACATAATCCTAAGCAAAGAACATTATATTATGTCATATAGCTAAGATAAATTTATTTCCAGAGAAGAGATTAAAACTAATTTAACAAAACTGGAACAGTTTATAATGCTAACCACAGAATGTGACATTTGCCTCATAAAATTTGCCCAAAGATTACAGACAAAATGAAAATATTGTTCAGAAAGTGGCAGTCTCTACCCAGTTCTATATAAAAAAAAAAAAAACTCTCTGAAAAGTTGGGTCAAAGTAATTCATTAATTAAACTTGTATTGTGTCACTAAGGCTGATGACTTTACATATCCAAACAGAATTTTAAGAAAGGAGAAATGATAATATTGGGATTAGCATAAAATATTAGAAAAGTAGTTTTAAATAATTCATGAATTACTAACTGCTGTAATTCCATTTCTGTATTTTAAAATTAAATATAACTTATAATGTTTTAACATGGAAAATATGTACAGTGTATTCTATGGGTTATTATTATTTCTCAGTTATTTCAGGAGCTTGAGATATTTTGCATTAGGTAAACATATCTATTAAGAACAAATAAACATCTTTCACCAGTTTCTTTTTATTTGCTTCTGAATAATAAATACTGTAAGAATAGTTTTGTTAAGTAGGAAATACTGATGCTAAATAACAATGTATAACCATAAATTTCAAACTTTTTTTTTTTTTTCCTGCATTATAAACACTTCAAAGTTACCCTCTGGTCTTAGCCACTGTTAATTCTAAATTTATATTTATCTACATAATTTTGTTAAAATATAGGCCATATCTTTTATGTTTCATTTGTCCAAGTCTTGATCAGTTAAGTAGTGACAGGCTGATGGCTGACTCGTGATTACATAGAAGACAGTATTTTGATATTTAGCCAATCCACTGAAACAACATTCTGAAAAATATGTTGAAGGAAACAAAGGGAAGCAGAAGGTGCTTTGAAGAAGAAGAAGAAGAAGGAGAAGAAGAACAAGAAGAAGAAAAGAAGAAGAAGAAGAAGAAGAAGAACAAGAAGAACAAGAAGAAGAAGAAAGAAGAACAAGAAGAACAAGAAGAACAAGAAGAACAAGAAGAAAAAGAACAAGAAGAACAAGAAGAACAAGAACAAGAACAAGAACAAGAACAAGAACAAGAACAAGAACAAGAACAAGAACAAGAACAAGAACAAGAACAAGAAGAACAAGAACAAGAAGAAGAAGAAGAAGAAGAACAAGAAGAAGAAGAAGAACAAGAAGAAGAACAAGAAGAAGAACAAGAAGAAGAACAAGAACAAGAACAAGAACAAGAACAAGACGAAAAAGAAGAACAAGAACAAGAACAAGAACAATTTTTCATTGCTTTCCATGATGGCATCACCAGCTGGGTAGACAGGGGGGAAAGCAGTGGATGTCATCTACCTTGACTTTAGCAAGGCTTTTGGTACTGTCTCCCTCTACATCCTGCTAGCAAAGCTGAGAAAGTGTGCAATAGACGAGTGGACAGTAAGGTGGGTTGAGAACTGGCTGACTGGCCGAGCTCAGAGGGTGGTGACTGGCGGCGCAGAGTCCGCCTGGAGACCTGTGACCAGCGGTGTTCTCAAGGGCTCGGTGCTGGGTCTGGTCTTGTTCAACATCTTCATCGATGACCTTGACGAGGGAAGAGTGTCCGCCCTCAGCAAGTATGCTGATAATACAAAGCTGGGAGGAGTGGCCGACATGCCAGAAGGCTGTGCTGCCAGTCAGAGAGACCTGGACAGGCTGGAGAGCTGGGTAGGAAGTAACCAAATGAGGTTTAACAAGAGCAAGTGTAGAGTCCTGCACCTGGGAAGGATTCCTTCCTTGCAGTATCAGTACAGGCTGGGGGATGACCTGCTGGAGAGGAGCTCTGAGGAGAAGGACCTGGGGGTCCTGGTGGACGACAGGTTGACCATGAGCCAGCAGTGTGCCCTGGTGGCCTAGAAGGCCAATGGGATCCTGGCGTGCATTAAAAGGAGCATGGCCAGCAGGTCAAGGGAGGTGATCCTCCCCCTCCACTCTGCCCTGGTCAGGCCTCACCTGGAGTACTGTGTCTAGTTCTGGGCTCCCCGGTACAAAAAAGACAGGGATCTCCTGGAAAGAGTCCAGCAGAAGGCCACAAAGATGATACGGGGACTGGAGCATCTTCCCTATGAAGAAAGGCTGAGAGACCTGGGTCTGTTCAGCCTTGAGAAGAGAAGACTGAGAGGGGATCTTATTAATGTTTACAAGTATCTGAAGTGTGAGAGACAGAGGGATTTGGCCAACCTCTTTTCAGTGGTGTGTGGGGATAGGACAAGGGGTAATGGCCACAAAATGGAGCACAGGAAGTTCCGCACCAACATGCGAATGAACGTCTTCACAGTGAGGGTGATGGAGCACTGGAACAGGCTGCCCAGGGATGTTGTGGAGTCTCCTTCTCTGGAGATATTCAAGGCCTGTCTGGACACCTACTTGTGCAACCTGCTCTAGGGAAACTACTTTGGCAGGGGGTTGGACCCTATGAGCTCTTGAGGTCCCTTCCAACCCCCACAATTCTGTGATTCTGTGAAGTTTTATATTTGCTTAAAAAAATAAAAAATAAAAATAAAATAAATTAAATTAAATACACTGAAGTTGTGATAACTAATCTGTTTTATGTGTTTTATATCTCTGGCTATTCCACCAGATGTTTGGCTTTAAAGATTATTGAATTCAGGTGGTAGAATGTCTTAAAAGAAAGTCTTAAAAAAAAAAAAGGAAAAAAAAAGATCAGCATATTAACTGAAAGCTTAGATCAAATATTTAAATTATCCAATTTTATTTTGGGGAATTTAATTGATTTTATGTCTCTGTGGATAGAGACATACTGATGCATAAATAACTTGTGCTAGATGATGATGGTGCTTTTATTTGAAAATAGACCATTCTGTGGTTTCAAAGCTGCCTTTCCTCTAATAACCAAACATTAGGTGCCATTAGGTGAGTCTTTGATTCTGTGTGATTGTGTAATTGATCAAAACGCATTAATGTGAAAATAGAAATTCTGCTTCTTGTGAAATTCAAAACTTTGTTTGGATTCTCCAGTATGAAAAGGCCAACCAATTAACAGGTGTTCTGTATTTAGGAAAAACACAGGAGTTTTAATATATTAAAGGGAACATCAGTAAACTGTAAATTTTGGAATTCAGAAATTATTTACGGAGTTCTGCCAGTACTACAATTTCAGTGTGTACTGTTCACATACAAGCATAGGGAATTTCATTCACACAGTTCAAAATCTCTGTGGTAAGCCAGTAGAAAGCAAGAAGGAGAAAATCTGATGATTGAAATAATAAGAACCTAATTAAAAGAAGCCTTGAAAAGGACTAAGGCCTTTTGAGATCTCATTCAAATACAAAGTAGTGTTTTAGAAACATGATCTCAAATGCACATTTTTACATATGTTTAAAAAACACTTCATATATGAAAAAAAATGTTGCAAAAATGATAAGGCAAAAAAGAATGACAATATCAAACCATTTTTTTTTTTTACTTGAGTTGATAAAAGCTTTAGGTAGTTGGTTGATGGTGCAGTCTTATATAACTGCCAAATGCGGTTCAAAACCATTTACCCTCCAGCAAGGTGGTACAGCAGATAAAGGTCTAATCATTCATTTGGGAGAATACTGTTCAAGTCTTATAACTTGTGATTCTGCATGGAATGTGCAACACCTCAGCTCTTTCTCAGTTAAAAAATAAAAAATAAAATAAAGTTGCATGGTTTAGAGACCATATAATCCCTCTATAGAGGGGATTAGATGAAAGCCTTGCATCAGAAGCCATGGTTTCTATGTGAGACAGCCAGTGAAAGAATATCTAGAAAGTAAACAGACTAGTTGTTGAATGTACTTTGGCAAACATAAATACAACTTCCTTTAGAATGTCAGTCTACCTTTATTCCAAATCCAACACACATACCCATCCTAAATTAAATAATAATGCCCCATGCTCTTCTCTTTCTTGTAGCAAAGT
Organism: Anser brachyrhynchus; assembly: GCF_964034855.1. Classification (NCBI taxonomy): domain Eukaryota; kingdom Metazoa; phylum Chordata; class Aves; order Anseriformes; family Anatidae; genus Anser; species Anser brachyrhynchus. Next base: position 27,404,661 of record NC_137697.1, read on the forward strand.
GGAAAATTATTTGCCTGAAGGTGTTAAAACTCATATTCCTTTCTCAAGTACACACTCTACACACAGTCTCAAAAGCCCATAGGTGAACGGCATGGTTTTTAATAGCTTGTGTTGTTCCACTGAACAACACTCTAAAGATATGCACAATATTATTTAGAAGCGGAACTTTTTAGTATAAGACTTATCAGGCTTAAGGTTATTTTGATATAAACTTTCTTAAACCTGTTTATTTACCCATTGTGAATTTGGAATGTAACATAGGTTTCAACATGAGACCAAGCTTTGTTCATGCAATTTACTACATTTCCAAATAAAACTGAAAAATAATTTGCTGAGAGCAAATTTGTGGCAGGTGTGCTTTAGTGTTGACAGCTGCATTTCTGACATGGATCACAGGCAAACTGTAGTGTTCATACTAGAACATCTGGAATATTTGATCAGATTTAAAGAGCTAATTCAGATGGTCTGTCTATTCTTATTTCACAGAATTAAGGACAGATAGCATTATTGTGCATTGTTCATATTAGAACAAGAATAACTCATTAAAACCTTCTGTGAAAAATCTAATATATATCTAACTAATGTAAATATATATATATATTCAGTAATAACTGGTCAATAAAGCATCACTGGGTTAAAACATATATTTACTCTCCTATAGTGTCCAAAAATACTTTGCAAGAGTGCTGTTCAGAAACGCAGAACAAAATAAATAAATAAATAAATAGGTAGATAGATAGATAGATAGATAGTCGTATGCATTTTAAACTGTATAATTTATATCATATTGAAGGTAATTCTTTGAACTAGTGTTCTTATGAAGGTTGGAACTGTCTTTCACCAAAACAGGGACTAAAGTGATCAGATCTGAATATGGAATCACAGAATCACAGAATCAAAGAATCGCCTAGGTTGGAAGAGACCTCCAAGATCACCGAGTCCAACCTCTGACCTAACACTAACAAGTCCTTCACTAAACCATATCACTAAGCTCAATATCTAAACGTATTTTAAAGACCTCCAGGGATGGTGACTCAACCACTTCCCTGGGCAGCCCATTCCAATGCCTAACAACCCTTTTGGTAAAGAAGTTTTTCCTAATATCCAACCTAAACCTCCTCTGGTGCAACTTTCGCCCATTCCCCCTCATCCTGTCACCAGGCACGTGGGAGAGGAGACCAATCAACACCTCGCTACAGCCTCCTTTAAGGTAACTATAGAGAGCAATCAGATCACCCCTGCGCCTCCTCTTCTCCAGGCTGAACAATCCCAGCTCCCTCAGCAGCTTCTCGTAATACTTTTTCTCCAGACCCCTCACCAGCTTCGTTGCCCTTTTCTGGACTCTCTCAAGCACCTCCATGTCCTTCTTGTAGCGAGGGGCCCAGAACTGAACACAGTACTCGAGGTGCGGCCTCACCAGAGCCGAGTACAGGGGGACAATCACTTCCCTAGACCTGCTGGCCACACTGCCTCTTATACAAGCCAGGATGCTGTTGGCCTTCTTGGCCACCTGGGCACACTGCTGCCTCATATTCAGCCGACTATCAGCCAATACTCCCAGGTCCTTCTCTGCCAGGCAGCTTTCCAACCACTCATCTCCCAGCCTGTAGTTCTGCTTGGGGTTGTTGCACCCCAGGAGCAGGATCCGGCACTTGGCCTTGTTGAACTTCATGCAGTTGACCTCAGCCCATCGGTCCAGCCTATCCAGATCCTCCTGCAGAGCCTTCCTACCCTCGAGCAGATTGACACACGCACCTAACTTAGTGTCATCTGCAAAGTTACTGAGGATGCACTCGATCCCCTCATCCAGGTCATCAATAAAGATATTGAAGAGGACTGGACCCAGCACTGAGCCCTGGAGGACTCCACTAGTGACCAGCCTCCAACTGGATTTGGCTCCATTCACCACAACTCTTTGGGCCCAGCTATCCACCCAGTTTTTAACCCAATGAAGCGTACGCCAGTCCAAGCCACGAGCAGCCAGTTTCTTGAGGAGAATGGTGTGGGAAACGGTGTCAAAAGACTTACTGAAATCAAGGTAGACCACATCCACAGCCTTTCCCTCATCCACCAAGCACGTGACTTGGTCATAGAAGGAGATCAGGTTCGTCAAGCAGGACCTGCCTTTCATACACCCATGCTGACTGGACCTGATCACCTGGTTTCCCTGTAAGTGCCGCGTGATGACACTCAAGATAATCTGCTCCATGAGCTTCCCTGGCACTGACGTCAAACTAACAGGCCTGTAGTTCCCCGGGTCTACCCTCCAGCCCTTCTTGTAGATGGTCGTCACATTTGCTAGCCGCCAGTCGACTGGGACCTCCACTGATAGCCAAGACTGCCGATAAATGATGGAAAGTGGTCTGGCCAGCTCCTCCGCCAGTTCTCTCAGTACCCTTGGGTGGATCCCATCTGGCCCCATCGACTTGCATACATCCAAGTGCTGTAGTAGGTCGCCAACCATTTCCTCATGGATAGTGAAGGCCACATTCTGCTCCCCATCCCCTTCCACCAGCTCAGGGTACTGGGTATCCAGAGAACAACTGGTTTTGCCGCTAAAGACTGAGGCAAAGAAGGCATTAAGCACCTCAGCCTGTTCCTCATCTTTTCTAACTAAGTTTCCACCCGCATCCAGTAAAGGATGGAGATTCTCCTTAGTCCTCCTTTTTGTGTTGATGTATTTGTAAAAACATTTTCTGTTATCTTTAACAGCAGTAGCCAGATTGAGCTCCAGATGAGCTTTGGCCTTTCTAATTTTGTCCCTGCACAGCCTTGCAACATCCTTATAGTCCTCCTGAGTGGCCCGCCCTCTTCTCCAAAGGTTATAAACTCTCTTTTTTCTCCTAAGCTCGAGCCACAGCTCTCTGTTCAGCCAGGCCGGTCTTCCGTGCCGGCTCGTCTTTGGGCACGTGCGGACAGACCGCTCCTGAGCCATTAAGATTTCCTTCTTGAGGAGTGCCCAGCCTTCCTGGACTCCTCTGCCCTTCAGAACCACCTCCCAAGGGACTCTGCCAACCAGTGTCCTGAACAGCTCAAAGTCAGCCCTCCGGAAGTCCAAGACAGCAGTTTTACTGGTCCCCTTCCTGACTTCGCCAAGAATAGAGAACTGAACCATTTCGTGGTCACTCTGCCCAAGACAGCTCCCGACCACCACATCTCCCACCAGTCCATCACTTTTTATGAACAGAAGGTGTAGTAGGGCACCTCCCCTGGTACGCTCTCTAACCAGCTGCGTCAGGAAGCTATCTTCCACGCTCTCCAGAAACCTCCTAGACTGCTTTCTCTGGGCTGTGTTGTGCTTCCAGGATACATCTGGGAAGTTGAAGTCCCCCACGAGAACAAGCGCTGACGATTTCACAACTTCTGCCAGCTGCCTGTAGAACTCCTCATCCGTCTCCTCATCCTGGTTTGGCAGTCTATAACAGACCCCCACCAGGATGCTTGCCTTGTTGGCCTTCCCTCTGATCCTAACCCATAGGGACTCAACCTTATCAGTCCCAGCATCAAGTTCCACAACATCGAAACATTCTCTAATATAGAGAGCCACACCACCACCCCTTCTGTGCTGCCTGTCCCTTCTGAAGAGCCTATAGCCAGACATTGCAGCACTCCAGTCGTGAGAGTGGTCCCACCACGTTTCCGTGATGGCAACCAAGTCATAGCCTGCCTGCTGCACGATGGCTTCCAGCTCCTCTTGTTTGTTACCCATGCTGCGTGCATTAGTGTAGATGCACTTCAGTCAGGCCATTGCCTTCTTCCCCGGCTTTGCCATTGTTCCCCCTGGCACAGCTCCAGCAAGCCTTATTTCAGCCCCATCCCCCTTCTTTCCTAGTTTAAAGCCCTCTCAATGAGCCCTGCCAGCTCCTGGGCTAGGATTCGTTTTCCCCTTAGAGATAGGGACCCGTCTGCGGCCATCAGGCTGGATGCCGAGTAAAGCACCCAATGGTCAAAAAAAACAAAATTCCTGTGTTGGCACCAGCCTCTGAGCCACGTGTTTATCAGGTGGGCTTTCCGGGTCCTCTCCGTACCCCTCCCTGCCACTGTAGGGATAGACGAATACACCACCTGTACTCTTGCTCCATCTACTAATTGTCCCAGTCCCCCAAAGTCCCGTTTGATAGCCTTCAGGCTTCTCTCTTCAGTATTGTCACTGCCAGCTTGGACTATCAAAAGAGGATAGTAGTCAGAGGGGCGAACCAGGTTGGGAAGCTTTCTGGCAACATCATGGACCCTGGCCCCAGGGAGGCAGCAGACTTCCCTATGGTTAGGGTCAGGCCAACAAATAGGACCGTCTTTTCTCCTGAGAAGGGGGTCGCCTACAATGGTTACCCTTCTGTCTTTCTTGGTGGAGGCAGTCTTGAGGCTTGGAGATGACTTCCTCGCCCTAGGCATCCTCCTGGGTAGACTTTCTACCTCGTCCTCACCCACCAGTCTCTCAAGCTCCAGGGCCTCAAATCTTTTGTGCAAGGGCGCCTGGGAAGTTGCGGCCAATAGGGGGCGGGGGGGGGATCGCCTGTGAGGTCGAGCAGGGACCTGTCTCCATTCCTCCTCAACTCCTAGGTCCCCTCCCTCTGCCCGACAGCGACAGGGCAGGGGCTCCAACCCCATTTGGGGTGTCTTACCCCAAGTTGCTCCACCAGTCTATCTCCGCTCACACTCCCTGATAGCCCTCAACCTCTCCACCTCCTTGAGTTCTGCCACCAGGCAGACCAGGTCATCCACCTGCTCACACCTCACACACACAGTCTCTCTGCCTACCTCAGATGGCAGCAACAGGCTCAGACACTCCCTGCATCCAGACACCTGAACTGCTGCATTTTTGAGCAAGCAGTCAGTCTGGGTGGTTACAGACTTTCTAGAGAGAGCACTCTGCCTGGTGTGGACCATTGCAGCCTAGCTAGCAGTCAACAGCCATTAGAGGAGTTGTTCGTATGGGCGGGGGGGAAACTCTGCCCTCTCTACCCTCCTTGCTCGCCCTGTGTGCGCAAACTGCCACGCAAACTGCCGCGCCCCGCCTTTCTGATGCGCCATGCCCTGTTTGCCCACCCTGTTCGCCACGCTCCTGGTCGCTCTCACTCCCTAGGGGCTGCTTTTGAATAGCCGGGGAGGGGGCACTGCTGGCTCCGCCTACGCCTCGTCAGCCTCCCTCGCGAGGGCTGCCGGGTCCTGGCGGCTCCCTCGAGTGGCCTCGATGCCGGAAAAAAAGCCCTGCCTGTCCCGATCCCCTGCTCTGCTGCAGAACACGTCTGCCCCAGAGCCGATCGCCTCGGCAAGTATACCTTTATACAAGTATACCTTTATACAGACACCTTTGGGTATCTGTTGTTTTCCTTCACAAGAAGCAAATTAAATAAAATGAAATACTAGACCACATTGAAAAAAAAAATTAAAACAAATGGTTGCATTTTTAACATGATACGCCTTGAATCATCCTTATTTTAATAAGACTAGGCTTCCCCAGGTGCAAATCCACTCTACACATACATTCTCTACACATACATACATACATACTGTACACATACAGATTTACAAATTCATAGAATGGTTAAGGTTGGAAGGGACCTCTGGTTATATGGGTTATCTGGGCACAGTATACTCCATGTGTGGCTTCACCAGTGCTGAGTAAAGAGAAAGGATCACCTCTCGACCTTCTGGCTATATTTGGCCTAATGCAGTCAAGAATACCATTAGCCTACTTAGCAGCAAGGGCACATCGCTGACTCATGTTCAGCTTGGTTTCTAGTTGGACTCCTAGGTCCTCTTCTTCAGAGCTGCTTTTCAGCTGGTTGATGCCAGCATCTATAAGTACCTGGACTTGTTCTCTCCCAGGTCCAAGACTATGCACTTCTCACTTCTCAGCACTTCTCATATGCATGCACATATGACTAGTTTTTGCCTCACATCAAGAGTGTACAGAATCTTTCAATTTGTTTATTTGTTTTTATTCCACAGATCAATCAGAGTGGCTAAAATATGCCCTCACCCCTGTCATACACAGTCTTTATCAGATTTCAAGTTGCAGCAAGTTTTTCTAAATACTCTGTGCCTGCCTTCCTCTTCCCACTTCTGCAGGAGCGATCTATTTCCACCTGGCAAAATCTCTCGTTCAGTTTATTGGTATGGAGTTAAAATGATACCAGCCTCTTGGTGGCACCAGTTGTCAGCTCTTCAATGTATTTGCCATTATTATATACCTCTCTCGCTTCACCCTTGCTCCAGATCTGCAAAGCTAAGTCTGGTTGTGGGAAGTTAGACTCAGATTCCAGTGATTTTATCTTATTCTGGATGCCATCTCCAAGTAATTGGAAGAGAAGAAGGTTATGAGGAGTAGTCTAAAATATTAGAACTATTAGAAAAACTATTAGAAAAATAGTTCTAAATAATTCATGAATTACTAACTGCTGTAATTCTATTTCTGTATTTTAAAATTAAATATAACTTATAATGTTTTAACATGGAAAATATGTACAGTGTATTCTATGGGTTATTATTATTTCTCAGTTATTTCAGGAGCTTGAGATATTTTGCATTAGGTAAACATATCTATTAAGAACAAATAAACATCTTTCACCAGTTTCTTTTTAATTGCTTCTGAATAATAAATACTGTAAGAATAGTTTTGTTAAGTAGGAAATACTGATGCTAAATAACAATGTATAACCATAAATTTCAAACTTTTTTTTTTTTTTTCCTGCATTATAAACACTTCAAAGTTACCCTCTGGTCTTAGCCACTGTTAATTCTAAATTTATATTTATCTACACAATTTTGTTAAAATATAGGCCATATCTTTTATGTTTCATTTGTCCAAGTCTTGATCAGTTAAGTAGTGACAGGCTGATGGCTGACTCGTGATTACATAGAAGACAGTATTTTGATATTTAGCCAATCCACTGAAACAACATTCTGAAAAATATGTTGAAGGAAACAAAGGGAAGCAGAAGGTGCTTTGAAGAAGAAGAAGAAGAAGGAGAAGAAGAACAAGAAGAACAAGAAGAAGAACAAGAAGAAGAACAAGAAGAACAAGAAGAAGAACAAGAAGAAGAACAAGAAGAAGAACAAAAACAAGAACAAGAACAAGAACAAGAACAAGAAGAAGAACAAGAACAAGAAAAGAACAAGAAGAACAAGAACAAGAACAAGAACAAGAACAAGAACAAGAACAAGAACAAGAACAAGAACAAGAACAACAAGAAGTCACTATACTTTCTAGCTGTCCAAGAGATAAATTGCCAGAAAACTTTTCTCTCCTTCCCTCCTTCCTTCCCTCCTTCCTTCCCTCCTTCCTTCCCTCCTTCCTTCCTTCCTTCCTTCCTTCCTTCCTTCCTTCCTTCCTTCCTTCCTTCCTTCCTTACTTCCTTCCTTCCTTTCCTTCCTTCCTTCCTTCCTTCCTTCCTTCCTTCCTTCCTTCCTTCCTTCCTTCCTTCCTTCCTTCCTTCCTTCCTTCCTTCCTTCCTTCCTTCCTTCCTTCCTTCCTTTTTAATGAAAGAGAAAGGAGATTCTAATAAAAGCTGAAGAGAAAGACTTAAGGAAAGATATCTTGTGAATAGATTTTTGCAATTAACCATTGATTTATCATTTCTTTTACTTATTTATTAATTACTCCAATGTTTTACCCAGATTTAGAAACAGTGTATTACGGTATAAATTTATTCTTGTTAGAAGTATTTCACCTCTGTCCCTGGAAAGGTTTTGGAACAGCTTGTGCTGGATGCCATCTCCAAGCAATTGGAAGAGAAGAAGGTTATGAGTAGTCAGCATGGATTCACCAAGGGGAAATCATGCTCAACCAACCTCATTGCTTTCCATGATGGCATCACCAGCTGGGTAGACAGGGGGGAAAGCAGTGGATGTCATCTACCTTGACTTTAGCAAGGCTTTTGGTACTGTCTCCCTCTACATCCTGCTAGCAAAGCTGAGAAAGTGTGCAATAGACGAGTGGACAGTAAGGTGGGTTGAGAACTGGCTGACTGGCCGAGCTCAGAGGGTGGTGACTGGCGGCGCAGAGTCCGCCTGGAGACCTGTGACCAGCGGTGTTCTCAAGGGCTCGGTGCTGGGTCTGGTCTTGTTCAACATCTTCATCGATGACCTTGACGAGGGAAGAGTGTCCGCCCTCAGCAAGTATGCTGATGATACAAAGCTGGGAGGAGTGGCCGACATGCCAGAAGGCTATGCTGCCAGTCAGAGAGACCTGGACAGGCTGGAGAGCTGGGTAGGAAGTAACCAAATGAGGTTTAACAAGAGCAAGTGTAGAGTCCTGCACCTGGGAAGGATTCCTTCCTTGCAGTATCAGTACAGGCTGGGGGATGACCTGCTGGAGAGGAGCTCTGAGGAGAAGGACCTGGGGGTCCTGGTGGACGACAGGTTGACCATGAGCCAGCAGTGTGCCCTGGTGGCCTAGAAGGCCAATGGGATCCTGGCGTGCATTAAAAGGAGCATGGCCAGCAGGTCAAGGGAGGTGATCCTCCCCCTCCACTCTGCCCTGGTCAGGCCTCACCTGGAGTACTGTGTCTAGTTCTGGGCTCCCCGGTACAAAAAAGACAGGGATCTCCTGGAAAGAGTCCAGCAGAAGGCCACAAAGATGATACGGGGACTGGAGCATCTTCCCTATGAAGAAAGGCTGAGAGACCTGGGTCTGTTCAGCCTTGAGAAGAGAAGACTGAGAGGGGATCTTATTAATGTTTACAAGTATCTGAAGTGTGAGAGACAGAGGGATTTGGCCAACCTCTTTTCAGTGGTGTGTGGGGATAGGACAAGGGGCAATGGCCACAAAATGGAGCACAGGAAGTTCCGCACCAACATGCGAATGAACGTCTTCACAGTGAGGGTGACGGAGCACTGGAACAGGCTGCCCAGGGATGTTGTGGAGTCTTGTCCTGGTTCCAGTTAGGACAGAGTTAATTTTTCCTCATAGTAGCTGGTAGGGTGCTATGTTTTGGATTAGGATGAGAAGAGCGCTGATAACATGTTGATGTTTTAATTGTTGCAGAGCAGTGTTTACACCAGGCCAAGGACTTTTCAGTTTCTCGCTCTGTCCTGCCAGCGAGCAGGCTAGGGGTGCAGCAGGAGCTGGGAGGGGACAGACCAAGGACAGCTGACCCAAACTGGCCAAAGGGGTATTCCATACCATCTGACGTCATGCTAAACAATATATAGGGGTGGCTGGCCGGGGTGGGGGGCCGGCTGCTCGGGAATAGGCTGGGCATCGGTCAGCGGGTGGTGAGCAATTGCATTGTGCATCACTTGTTTTCTTACACATTATTATTGTTAATACTATTAACACTATTAACTATACTATCATTATCACTATTATTATTATTGTTATTATTATATTCCTGTCTTAATAAACTGTCTTTATCTCAACTCACCGGCTTCACTTTCCCGTTTCTCTCCCCCATCCCAGAGAGGGAGGGGGGAGGGTGAGCGAACGGCTGTGTGGTGTTTAGCTGCCAGCCGGGTTAAACCACAACAAGTCTCCTTCTCTGGAGATATTCAAGGCCTGTCTGGACGCCTACTTGTGCAACCTGCTCTAGGGAAACTACTTTGGCAGGGGGGTTGGACCCTATGAGCTCTTGAGGTCCCTTCCAACCCCCACAATTCTGTGATTCTGTGATTCTTCTATAGCTATCACTGCGTTCCTGTCTCCAATGCATTAGCTTATCTGGTTTAAACCTACCCAACTACTCTTTGGCAGTTGCAAAACTGGAGCAATCTTGACTGTGGACTAGCAATTACATACACTTAGTGTCTTTACTTAATCTTTACTTACATAAACTTACATATATGAACTTGCAGCCTTTGGTAAACTACTGCAAGAACATGAATGACAAGGGATAAAAAATACACATTTTAAAAGAGTTGTATAAATAATGTCTACTTCATCTGTTATTGTAAAAAGCATTCAAGATGTGCATTCAGTTATGTATATAAAAAACATCAAATCTGCAACACTCTATATATATGATAATAACAGTGCTCACCAAGTCAAATATCACTCATCAAATAAAAAAGATTCACTGATTGCTTAGCATGTTCCTAGGTCATTTTTACCAGTGAAATGGGACAGAAACACACCATAGCAACCTTTACATATTTTATATATATTTTACATTCAATAAATTATGTTGTAAATACTTTCAGCATATCTAAGTGCAAAGAAACTTAGGTCATGTATACTAAGGTCAGGTATAAATACAGAAGGAAGAAAATCATAAGAAATAGTAGTTAAATGGCATTAAACTCATTCTCTCTAACTCTATAACTGAAAATTGTAATGGCAGTGCAAAGGATTAGGGTATTCTAACCTTGATGTTTTTGTTTAATTTTAAAATCATTAAAGAGCAAATTAAATTTTGACCTAAACTTTTCATACAACCCTCATTTAAGATATTTGCTTCCTAGTTTCTTGAATAATTAATTAGAATATTAAAGTTTCTTACTTAAAGAAACTAACAATGAGTTGCTGGTAAGTGTTAGAATAACAAGGTATACTAGGGTTGAGCTCCACAGGCTTTTCTACCAACTGTTTAGAGCTGTGAGTCTCTCCAGATGGAGCAATTTCACGATAGTGATATCTTCTTGATTATGCATTTATTTGGCTATAGTTTTGAAATTCTTCCTTCTACTACTACCCTTTCCCACATTCTGCAGTCAAACACAATCTAGAGTGAAAAGCAATCACATCTTCAAAGAAGTTGAGGAAGATGTTTAAAGGGTTAAGAGTCTAACAAGAGTTTTGCTTAATACTTATCACCACTTTGTATCTTCCAGGTACCATCTATGAGAAAACTGACAATCAAACTGAAAAAAACAATGTCTGTTGAGAAGAAATTACTTGTAAAAAATACCTTTGGAAATTAACGCTAACATACAACAGCACTGAGTAGAAGGCATGAGAAAAGCCACTCAAAAACGTAAGGGAGGAGTAAAGAAAAAAAACACAGACATAAAAACAATGCTGCCTAACTGCATTAGGAATTTTCTATTTAATGGAATCCCTATGATTCTGGTAGATGCATCGTAGTACCTGTGCAGTGCCATGAGTCAGCAGGGACACACACACAGAACTTGAAATACATGGAAAAATGAGGCATACAGGCCTTCTGTTAATGGTGTTATTTCACTGTATATTCAGAATAAATAACACAGGAATACAGGGAAATAGAACCCTACTTAAGAAATGTTTGCTTTTCAGGATTATATATATACAGGGAACAACAGATTATTGAATGAACTGGGACTACTGAGAGGACTATTTTGCCTCAGTCTTCACTGGCAGTCAGGCTTCCCACATCTCTTGAAACACTGAATCTCTAGGTGAGGCCTGGGGGAGAAAACACCCTCCCACTGTAAGTGAAGAACATGTTTGAGACCACCTGGTGAAGAAGGTACAAGTCTATGGGGCTCAATGACACGCATCCCGGGACCCTGAGGGAATTGGCTGATGTAGTCACCAAGCTACTCTCCACCATATTTGAAAAGTCATGGCAGTCAGGCAAAGACCCCAGTGACTGGAAAAAGGGAAACATCACTCCCATTATTAAAAAAGGTAGAAAGGGGGACCCTGGGAACTACAGACTGGTAAGCCTCACCTCTGTGCCTGGCAAGATCATGGAATGGATCCTCCCAGAAGCAACGTCAAGGCACACGCAGGACAAAGAGGTGATCCGAGACAGCCAGCATGGCTTCACCAAGGGCAAATCATGCCTGACCAATCTGGTGGCCTTCTACAGTGGTGGCTACTTCATGGAAAGCTACATCTAGGAAAGACTGAATAATGTCATCTACCTGGACTTCGGTAAGGCCTTTTACACAGTCTCACATGACATCCTGATCTCCAAATTGGAGACATACAGATTTGAAGGGTGGACCATCCAATGGATGGCTTGACGGCTGCACCCAGAGAGTTGTGGTCAATGTCTCTATGTCCAGGTGCAGGCCAGTGATGAGTGGCGTCCCTCAGGGGACTGTCTTGGTACTGGTGCTGTTTAATAACTTTATCAGTGGCATAGACAATGGGATCAAGCGCAGCCTCAGTAAGTTTGCAGGTGACACCAGGCTGTGAAGAATGAAGAAATGCCATCCAAACGGACCTGGGCGAACTTGAGAAGCAGGCCCACATGAACCTCATGAAGTTCAACAAGTCCAAGCACAAGGTGCTGCACCTGGGCCAGGGCAATCCCAGACATGAGTACAGACTGGGAGAAGAAATCATTGAGAGCAGCCCTGCAGAGAAGGACTTGGGGGTTCTGGTGGATGAAAAGCTCAGCATGAGCCAGCGATGTGTGCTTGCAGCCCCGAAGACCAAATGGCATCCTGGGCTGCAACAACAGAGGCATGGCCAGCAGGTCAAGGGAGGTGATTGTCCCCTTCTACTCTGCCCTTGAGAGGCCCCACTTGGAGTACTTGCTCCAGATCTGGGACCCCAAGAACAAGAAGGACACAGACCTGTTAGAGCAGGTCCAGAGGAGGGGCAAAGGATGATCAGAGGGCTGGAGCACCTCTCCTATGAAGAAAGGCTGAGAGAGTTGGAGATGTTCAGTCTCGAGACAAAAAGGTTCTGGAGACATCTCATTGCTACCTTTCAGTACCTAAACGGGGCTTATGAAAAAGATGGAGAGTGACATTTTTGCACAGGCAAATAGTGACGGGACAAGAAGGAATGGTTTTAAACTACAAGAAGGGAGATTTAGATTAGATGTTAGGAGGAAATTCTTTACTCAGAGGGTGGTGAGGCACTGGAACAGGTTGCCCAGAGAGGTTGTGGATGCCCCATCCCTGGTGGTGTTCAACACCAGGTTGGATGAGGCCCTGGGCAACCTGATCTGGTGGATGGCATCCCTGACCACGGCAGCGGGGTTGGAGCTAGATGATCTTTCAGGTCCCTCACAACTGAAGCCATCAGCAGAGTCCTCATGGTCTCTGAAGAAAGTAATTTCCAAATTTACCCGTAGTTATTGGGCTGAATGGGTTGTTTTACTGTCTTTTAATCTGTGCATAGCCATTTTTACCCAACATGCTTTGTGCACAAGGCATCATGACAAATCTTGTGTCATCCTTCTGCACAGATTAATAACTACAGTCTTGTGGAACATCAGTTATGAGAGAATTAGATCTGTACTTAATAAGATGTAGGTTACTGTGTTGCCTCATGAGTGAATTGTGTCTTAAATATGTATTTAATACAGTACCAAGTATGGTCCATATAAAGTTGCAGTGTCACACTCCTTTAGTGATTTAATTTAGGAGAAACTTCTTTACTGAAAGGGTTGTGTGGCATTGGAATAGGCTGTCCAGGGAAGTGGTTAAGTCACCATCCCCGGAGGTCTTCAAGAAACATGTAGATTTAGAACATAGTAGCATGGTTTAGTGGTAGACTTTAGCATTAGGGTAAAGGTTGGACTAGGTAGTCTTAAGAGATCTTTTCTGGCCTGAATGATTCTGTGATTCTATGAGTCCTATGCTTCTACTTTGCATTTGAGCATTTATTTTCTATTTAAATAGGGTTACTGAGCTAAAACAAAGTGGGAGAGTAGTTTCTACTCCATCTAGTAAGGTACTTCTTGAGACCCATCACTGTAACACCTTTCATAGTGAAAGAGAGCTTCCTGAGAGCAATAATAATCAATCATAACAGACTCAACCACTGAAGCAAGAACATAATTCAGAGTTATTCACTACCCGTATATGCTCTATTTCCTTTACTAATTAGTAAAGGATTGCTTTGGTTAGAAAGGAACATGGAGGTTGCATGGCACAGCCTCATAATGGTCTGATATATTTTTACATAAAGCATTTCTTGGGCTTTGTTTTGCATTTGAGAGAACAGGTTCACCTGCCCCAAAGGAGGACAGCAGAAAGTTGCTGTAACAGAAATAGGAAAATAACATAGTTTTAGGGTTACAATGTGGACAAGAGTGGTTACTGGTTGTTTGTCATACCTGGAAGTTTGTCATACCTGGAAGTGCCAGAGAAACACTGCAAACTCTATTTTTCACAATCTTTATCTACATTTTTTCTTTTATTTGTTTGCTTGCTTATTTCCTTGTTTACCACTATTTGGTAGTACCAAAAGGAAGTTAGAAAGGAAGATGAGCCTTGTGTCTGTTTAAATCTAACAAAAAGTGGACAAATCTGGTACTCATTCTGCTGGAGGTAAAGGAGCTCACTAAAAAGAAGATTTTGAGACATGTCTGCACACTGATGTAGATCAGCTTCGTTGATGTTGTGGGTGAGGAAGAAAGAGTCAAGCTGCAGGCTCCAAAAACCTTTCAGAAACAAGCACCTTGTGTTGGAATGCATCATACCAATGAATGTTATCTCAGTTTTAAAATGCCCTGCTTTCAGAGAGCAAATACAAGGGAAATGGGAAGAAGGGAAACAACTTTTTTCTTTTTTTTTTTTTTCAATTTACCTCTCCTGCCTGATAACACAGGTCACAAAAGTTAGAGAAGATCCACATTAAATCTATTCCATGGGCATTTTATGATCTTCTGTACACATTAAACATGCATGTTTAAATACATTTTCCATATCCAAGTATTTGAGCACTTTTATGGCATTATTTCCCTGTCAACAGTAAAAACTACAGTATCATTACATAAAAACAGCAAAACACATTGTACTCTACATATCAAATCATGAAGAAAGACGAATAAATTACTTAAAACAGCAGTAAGTTTCATACCATGATTCCTGTAAGTTTATCAGAAAATGTAATTCAAATTAAATCTCAACTGGAGAGATATATTTCTATGGAGAGAGTTATATTTAATGTAGATTAGCAAATAGATCCAACTTTATCTAGAGAAGGCGGTGTTTACATTTCAAAGGGAGCCCAGGAATACAGAATTAATTCTTATTATGACAAATATGAATTTGCCATAATGAAGGCAACCAGAGGAACAACAGAAATCTAAAATACAGTGATGTTATTACATAAATCTGTAAAATATTAGACTATGTTTAAAGTTTCTAGATATAGATGAACATAAAGGGATCTGCAGTGCTGCAGTCAAAAATATAAAAAGAATCAAAATATTTTCTAGTTTTTCAAACAGCTTTTCCATAGAAAGTAAGCATGCTCTCAGATGTATGGGAAAGGAGAATATACTTTTGAGACTGACAGCTATGGAGAACTCCAAAGAAATGTAATTCGGAGGAATGACAAAAAGAAAACTTGACAGAAATTAGAACAGTATGACAAAATACATCTCTAAATAACTTAGTTAAATAGTGAATGAATTCTTTCCAAAGGACTTCAAAATAATCTGGAAGATTTTTTTTAATTGCACCCAAATACCAAAGGCAACCTTTGAAACTCAGTTATTAAATTCCATAGGAGTTTCCTCCTACAGGTTACTGTAGATGATGCACATCATTGTAGCCTTCTGTTTAGCAAAGGAAGTAGTCCTATGCACTTTGGATTCCAATAAGAATTGCTGTCCAAAATTATAAGCAGATGCTGTGCCCAGCAGAGTAGGGGAGTGAGAAAGTCCTGCCAATGACTCTGGGTATATTATGTCTCAGCAGTGACTGGTGATAACAGTGGACAGATATAGCCAAGGTATCAGATACTGCTGTAATCCCAAATGCATCCCATAATGAGCCTTCAGATAGCAGACCTTATGAAAAATTCAGTGACACAGGAACTTCACATTGCCTCAGTGTGCCTATTAGTCTCTCTCTTCTAAACTTCTCAGGAAAGACAGCAGTACAGACAACAAACAGCTTTCCCTAAAGACTATCTGCCTTCACCAGACTTCTGTCAGTGATGTGAATTTCAACAAACATTCCCAGATTCTTGCACTTCTAAAACTTCATACAGTTTAAAAAGAGATATAGAAAGTCATAGAACCATAGATGGTTTAGGCTGGAAGAGACTTGAAAGATCATCTACGTGCAACCCCCCTGCCATGCGGAGGGACACCTCCCACTAGATCAGGTTTCCCAAGGCCCCATCGAGCCTTGTCTTGAACGTTTCCAGGGATGGTACATTCACGGCTTCTCTGGGTAACCTCTTTTAGTGCCTCACTACCCTCTGAGTAAATAATTTCTTCTTTATATCTAATCTAAACCTACCATCTTTCAGTTTAATACCATTACCTCTTTTCCTATCGCTGCACTCCCTGATAAGAGTTCCTTCCCATCTTTTCTCTAGGCGCCCTTAAAATACTGTAAGTCACAGAATCACAGAATCACAGAATCATCTAGGTTGGAAGAGACCTCCAAGATCACCCAGTCCAACCTCTGACCTAACACTAACAAGTCCTCCACTAAGCCATATCACTAAGCTCTACATCTAAACGTCTTTTAAAAACCTCCAGGGATGGTGACAAGCACTTCCCTGGGCAGCCCATTCTAATGCCTAACAAACCTTTCAGTAAAGAAGTTTTTCCTAATATCCAACTTAAATCTACCCTTGCGCAACTTTAGCCCATTCCCCCTCGTCCTGTCACCAGGCACGTGGGAGAATAGACCAACCCCCACCTCGCTACAGCCTCCTTTAAGGTAACTATAGAGAGCAATAAGGTCGCCCCTGAGCCTCCTCTTCTCCAGGCTGAACAAGCCCAGCTCCCTCAGCCACTCCTCGTAAGACTTGTTCTCCAGACCCCTCACCAGCTTCGTCGTCCTTCTCTGGACTCTCTCAAGCACCTCCATGTCCTTCTTGTAGCGAGGGGCCCAAAACTGAACACACTACTCGAGGTGTGGCCTCACCAGAGCCAAGTACAGGGGGACAATCACTTCCCTAGACCTGCTGGCCGCACCACTTCTTATACAAGCCAGGATGCCCTTGGTCTTCTTAACCACCTGAGCACACTGCTGGCTCATATTCAGCCGACTATCAACCAATACTCCCAGGTCCTTCTCTGCCAGACAGCTTTCTAACCACTCATCTCCCAGCCTGTAGCACTGCTTGGGGTTGTTACGCCCCAGGTGCAGGACCCGGCACTTGGCCTTGTTGAACTTCATACAGTTGGCCTCAGCCCATTGGTCCAGCACAGATGGCCTCAGCCCATTGGTCCAGCAAGTTATTACAGACTATCTCTGTACACGGCAAGAGAATCAATATGATCCGTTACTTTTAAACTAAAGAAAAATATATATTTTTTGTGCAATAGCAATGAAAGTCCAGATGATATTCTAAGAATGTTCTAATCTTGCTCTTTTAGAACTCCACCACATCATTAAAAGGTTTCTGAGACTGAAAGGGTAGGGAAAGGGAAGGGGCAGGGGCAGGGGCAGGGAAGGGGAAGGGGAAGGGGAAGGGGAAAGGAGGAGAAGGTGTTGAGTTCTGCTCAGCTATGCAATGAAATCTCATCTATTTTATCACCTCAAGAATTACCTATGTTCTATTGAAAGCCTTTCGCAGACCTAAATATGCTTTAAAGATTTTTTCTACCAATGCATGTTACTTTTTTTTTCCACCTAATTCCTCATTATCAATGAAATGATTTAACAAAAGCCTAATCTTGATCTCCAAGTACACCCATAGTCTAAAAAAATAACAGATTTTAGTTCAGATACAAACCTTGATAAAGACCGATAGGGTTATCAGCAGTCAAAAGGATAAGTGATAGTACATAAAGTACATAAACTTGATATTGTAGAGGGAAGAAAAACTAAGACAAAAATAAAATTATATCTTAGAAGTTGCATACTCCCATGGAGTCTGTGCATTCAGATACCTTGTAAGGCAAACCCTATGTAATTTACCAATATACAAACATGACTGAACTGGAAGGAGATGGAAAAAAGAGATTGTACTTGAAGAAATTGCTAATACTATGGAAAGAATATAACTTCCACTTCACACGTCTATAGATATACCTGTTCTAGCATGTGACATATTTCGCTTTCAGTTCAGTTTAGTTTTGAAATTACATTATAAATTTTTAATGATTTTGGTTTAGAGCCGCAACATTATTTTAGAATTCTCTAAAAGAAGTTGAATTTGATACATAACAAAACATAAGAAATTTTACTCAGTCTCTTTAGTATTCAGCTTATTTTATTGATTTAGTAAATAATATTTTAGTTACTCAGTTTATATAATAAAGTCTAAAACTGTAACAATTTCAATGGTTTGAGATTTCTCTATTCTCTTTATTCACTTTTCTACTTCAGTGTATCACATGAATGGAACTGACAGTCTGACGGACTGAAGCTGGAGGCTATTTTAGAATAAAAATTACTTAAACCACCAGTAGAAAATTCATGCTGAGCCACATGTATCTTTGACCTAAGAGTTCTAGATTTTACATTGTTACATGGTGCTCTTTAACATGTTTAATAAAATAACTAATTATTTTTAAGTGGAACTCATTATTATTATTACTATTATTAATATTATTATTAGAATCATAGAATGGATAGGTTGGAAAAGACCTCTAAGATCATCAAGTCCAATTATCAACCTAGCACTGCGAAATCTACAACGAAACCATGACCATTCCTCAAGTCAAAGAGAGGAGAGAGTGAAGAGAGTCAGAAGAAGACTGGAACAGGCTGTATTCAGTGGTGCCCTGTCACAGGAAAATAGGCAATGGTCACAAAAGCACAGCACATCTGTTGAGCAATCCACTTCAAGAGATAGATGGACATACTGGAGTTAGCCCAGTGAAGGGACAAAGAGACTTTAGCATCTGTCATATGAGGAGAGGCTGAGAGAGCTAAGAGAACCTAAAGAAGAGAAACCTCAGAGGGATCTCACAGAATCATAGAATCCTTTAGGTTAGAAAAGACCTCTAAGATCATCTAGTCCGATCATTAACTTAGCACTGCCAAATCTACAATAAAACCATGTCCCTAAGCATCACTTCTACATGTCTTTTGAATACCTCCAGGGATGGTGACTCAACTGCTTCCCAGGGCAGCCTCTTCCAATGCCTCACAACCTTTTCAGTGAAGAAGTCTTTCCTAATATCCAACCTAAACCTTCCCTGGTGCAGCTTGAGGTCATTTCCTCTTGTCCTATCACTTGTTGCTTGAGAGAAGAAACTGACCCCTACCGCGCTACAACCTCCTCCAAGGTAGTTGTAGAGAGTGAGAAGGTTTCCCCTCAGCCTCTTCTTCTCTAGGCTAAATAACCTCAGTTCCCTCAGACGCTCCTCATTAAGACTTGTCTCCAGACTCTTCACCAGCTTTGTTGCCCTTCTTTGGACATGCTCCAGCACTTCAATGTCCTTCATGTAGTGAGGGGCCCAGACCTGAACACAGTATATTTGAGGTGCAGCCTCACCAGAGTTGAGTACAGGTGGACAATCACTTCCCTAGTCCTGTTGGCCACACTATTTCTGATATAAGCCAGGATGCTGTTGGCCTTCTTGTCCACCTGAGCACCCTGCTGGCTCATATTCAGCCAGCTATCAACCAATATTCCCAGCCCTCTTTCCACTGGGCAGTTTTCCAGACATTCTTCCCCCAGCCTGTAGTATTGCATGGGGTTGTTGTGCCCCAAGTGTAGGACCCGGCACTTAGCCTTGCTGAACTTCATACAGTTGGCCTTGGCCCATTGATCCAGTCTATCCAGATCCCTTTGTAAAGACTTCCCACCCTGCCCATCTTGGAGTCATCTGCAAACTTACTGAGGGTGCCCTTGATCCCCTTGTCCAGGCTATTGCTAAAGATATTTAAGAGAACTGGCCCCAGTACTGAGCCCTGGAGGACACCACTAGTGACCAGCCTACAACTCAATTCTATTCACCACACCTCTTTGGGTCCTTCCACCCACCCATTTTTTTACCAAGCAAAGCACATGCCTGTCCAAGCCACGAGCAGTCAATTTATCCAGAAGAATGCTGTAGGAATTGCTGTCAAAATCTTTCCTGAAGCCTAGGTAGACAACATCCACAGTCTTTCTCTCAGCCACTAAGGGCGTCACCTTGACATAGAAGGAGATCAAGCTAGTCAAGCATGATATACGTTTTATAAACTCATGCTGCATGGGCCAGATCACTTGGTTGTCCTGTATATACTGTATAATTGCACTCAAGACGATCTGCTCCATAACTGTTCTGAGTACCAAAGTCTGACTGTGGTTTCCTGGATCGTTATTCTGGTCTTTTTTGTAGATGGGCATTTCACTTGCTAGCTGCCAGTCAACTGGGACCTTCCCTGATAGTCAGGATGGCTGACAAATGATGGAAAGCAGCTCTGTAAGCACTTCTGCCAGCTCCTTCGTTACCCTTAGGTAGATCCCATCTGGCCCCATAGACGTGTACATCTAAGTGGCGTAGCTTAGATATATCTAAGTGGTGTAGCAGGTCACTAATCATTTCATCTTGGATTACGAGGGCTTCATTCTGCTCTTCATCCCTATCTAACAGCACAGGTGGCTTAGTACTCAGGGAACAACTAGGCTTTCTACTAAAAAATTAGGTAATAGGCACTATCTCAGCCTTTTCCTGATCCCTTGTCACTGATTTTTCCCCCACATCCTACAAAGCCTGGAGATTCTCCTTAGTCCTCCTTTTCTTATTTACATATTTATAACAACATTTTTTTATTGTCCTTAACAGCAGTAGCCAGACTGAGTTCCAGTTGTGCTTTGGCCCTTCTAATTTTCTCCCTGCACAGCTTCATATCTCTGTAGTCCTCCTGAGTGGCCTGCACCTTATTCCATAGGTTGTAAACATTCTTTTTCTTCCTGAGCTCTAGTCAAAGCTTTTTGTCCAGCCAAGCTGGTCTTCTTCACAGACAGCTCAACTTCAGACACATGGGGACAGCCTGCTCCTGTGCCATTATGATTTTTTTCTTGAAGAATATCTAGCTTTCCTGGACTCCTTTGCCTGTCAGGACTGCCTCCCAAGGGACTCTGTCAACTAGGCTCCTAAATAGGCCAAAGTCTGCCCTCCAGAAGTCCAAGGTGGCAGTTCTGCTAACCCCCTCTTTACATTTCCAAGAATCAAGACCTCTATTAATTCATGATTGCTATGCCCAAGACAGCCTGCAACCTTCACACAATCAAGAAGTCCTTCTCTGTTTACAACAGAAGGTTCAGTGGGGTGCCTTCCCTAGTTGTGTCACTCACCAGCTGTGTCAGAAAGTTATCTTCCACATGTTCCAGAAAGTTCCTAGACTGTTTCTTCTCTGCTGTATTTTCAGCAGACATCTGGTAAGTTGAAGGACCCCACAAGAACAAGGGCTATCAATTATGAGACATCTCTCAGATGCTTATAGAATTAGACTTGCATTGCATTTAGTTGTATACTTATTTACACAATATTTATAAGTGATTTTCTCTCCCAATAAAAATTCTATCAGAGTTTACTGGAATATCAGAGTTTACTGGACTCTTTGGCAAGTTATATAAATGAATGCACTGTCTACATCTCTTTGAAAGTCTACATCTTTTTCCCTGTCTTTGTTTATGAAGTGAATCATATATTTTTGCACCCAGTCCTAAATGGACTGGACAAAATTTTGTTTCAACCTATGTAATTTTTCTGTTTCATTTCTATGCAGCTTTTTGCACAAAATCACAGGAAAAAAGAATAAAAAAACCTCTTCCACGTAACACACACAAAAAATTTCCATGAAGGAAGATGGGAATTTTTTATCTTTTTATCCATTAGAACTAGAATTAATTCCATGAATTCCCAAGAGAATGTTAATGACATACTTTCTTATACCTCCCAAAATAAATTTTGAAGAGCAACCATAACTCCATACAAAAGGGAGGCAGGGAGGAGGAGGGGAGAGGGCATATGGTGGTGGTGGTGTTTTTTCTGCTATTTCACCAAACTCATAGTAATTCGACAAATTTGAGATGGTGTCCTCACAGATCAGCACATTGCCTACTCAGGTGATACTTTTTAACCCGAATACTATTTTACAAATTTTGCTTATTTCAAGAGCAGAAGCAAGATGAAGATGAAAAAGCAGGATTTTATCCCATGAAGCCTATGTCCAATAACCATTAGCAGTCTAAATACAAGTGTATTTTTTCTTTTATGTTTTCTATGTGAATTTTAAATCAACAAATCTCTGACAAACTTGTGCTTTAACAGCACTTTCACTCCTGATTAAGGTAACTATTTGATCTTCATCCAAGCTGAATGCGAAATAATGAGAATTTTTTTAAAAGAGACATCAAGAAGCTGTTTAATGCTCATTTCCAATGTCTTCAGCAATAAATTTGATGCTGTATGTGGCATTTATTTTTCAGTTTCCCATACAATCCTACTGGATAAAATGTCCAGCATACAGCTAAACAAAAACATCATACGATGGGTGAGCAATTGGCTGATGGGCAGGGCTCAAAAGGTTGTGGTAAATGGGGCCACATCAGGCTGGCGGCTAGCTAGTGGGGTCCCCCAATGTTCCTTTTTAGGGCCAGTTCTCTTCAATGTTATTATAAACAATTTGGATGTAGGAGTAGAAAGTGTTTTGAGAAAATTTGCTGATGACACTAAACTTGGAGGAGTTGTTGACTCTGTTAGGGTGGAAAGGCCATGCAGAGAGATCTGGACAGACCGGAGAGCTGGGCAATCACCAACCGCACGAAGTTTAACAAAAGCAAGTGCTAGGTCCTCTACCTGGGACGGGGCAACCCTGGCTATATGTACAGGCTGGGGGACGAGACACTGGAGAGCAGCCCTGAAGAGAGGGATCTGGGGATTGTTGTTGACAGCAAGCTGAATATGAGCCAGCAGTGTGACCTGGCAGCCAGGAGGGCCAACCGTATCATGGGGTGCATCAAGCACGGCGTTGCTAGTTGGTCAAGGGAAGTGATTGTCCTGCTCTACTCTGCACTGGTGCGGCCTCACTTTGAGTAATGTGTGCAGTTCTGGGCACCACAGTACAAAAAGGATGTGAAACTATTGAAGAGTGACCAGAGAAGGGCTGCAAAGAGGGTGAAGGGCCTAGAGGGGAAGATGTACAAGGAGTGGCTGAGGTCACTTGGCCTGTTCAGCCTGGAAAAGAATAGACTGAGGGGAGACCTCATCGTGGTCTATAGCTTCCTCACAATGGGGAGTGGAGGGGCACACGCCAATCTGTTCTCTTTAATGGCAAGTAATAGAAGCCACAGGAATGGAGTCCAGCTGCAACAGGGGAGGTTCAGATTGGATATCAGGAAGAGGTTCTTCATCAATAGGGTTGTCACGCACTGGAACAGACTCCCCAGGGATGTAGTCACAGCACCAAGCCTGTCAGAGTTTAAGAAGCGTTTAGGCTGTACACTTAGTCATATGGTCTGAACAGGTGGACCTGCGTGGAGCCAGGGGTTGGACTCGATGATCCTTGTGTGTCTCTTCCAACTCAGGATATTCTATGATTCTATGATTTATAAAGCTTTTTAGATTTTATTAGGCAAATTCTTACTTCCCCTCCCTTTTTGCAGGTGAGTTGTACAGAATAATGACTCACCCATTTGTTTTTATGTCCTTACAAGTCCAGTGAAAATAATTTATATTAAACAATAGGTATAAATATCTGCATACGTAAGAAGGTATAGTACATGGAGCTGTCTGACAAGGGCTTCTGTGTAGCATCAAGCCCACTAGAACTACATAGATACATGCACATACGTACAAATAGGAGTTCATTTACAGGTCAATGGCATCAATGGCAGTATTTTCTACTAGCTTTTGGGAAAGATACCTGAAGAATAATTCTCAGTTCTTTAAAAACTGAAAAAGAGTTTAAATCTGTCATTACATTATACATATATATATATAATATATATATATATACAATAAAAAAGTCCTCAATTTTATCCCCGATTCAATCTTATCATGAGTAAAGTGAGACTATATGAGTTATTAATGTTTTCTTGCAGCATTCCAACATGGTAGTACAATATATTTTGGTCCTGGGGAAAATCTTCTCTATTCAGAGGGTTAGCAGATCTCTGCATAAACAAATGGAAAAAAATTCTGCGATGTTGCATTTTAAATCATCTGTGTTTCAGATATTCAGTATCTGGATGAAAGAAACAATTTTACCTGTAACTTATAATTTGCATTTCCAATTCTACATCCTTTCTCAATGTGAATAACTGAACTTACGATAAGCAGATACTGCCATAGTCTTTGAGTATAAGGATTCAAATAAATTCCCCTCTTTTCTTGTAGCCTGACAGTAGCCAATAATTGTGTTTGGTGGGATGGATATGGTTATTCAAATAAGATCAAAGATATGTAAGGAAATCAGTCTAAGAGCAATTGCTAATCCTTTAGTAATATAGCCTCCATTGTGCCTGTTACTAGTGTTTTCTGTGTGTCAGAAAAGGCATGCATGTCACCCATTTAGTAGTTTAAATAGCATTAAATTTTGAATCAGTTTATCCAGTTGCATATGTGGCAGTATTACATCATCATTTCGTTCTTGATTGACTTCATTTAGTTTCTAACAAATACATATCTTCTCTGAACTTACAGCCCTACAACATAGTCTCTTGTTCCACACAAGATCTGAGAGCAAATTTTAAGGTGCAATTACTGGTTGCTGAGAACTATCAAAATACCTTTTATGTAGCAAAATATAACCTTCCTATTAAATCCTGAAAATTCTAGTATGGGTCTCTAGATTATATAAGAAGAGATTTAAATGTAAATTCCACTGTATGTTTAGCACCATCCACCTGAAAATTAGATCCAAGCTGCCTTTTCTTTTAAATCTCATTTTAAATTCAGAAATAATCGTACTACTGAGAGATAGAATGACATTCTTAGAGGTACAAAAGGCAAAATATTATAAGGATTTTGTAATGTTTTTCTAATAATGATTTTCCTAGACTGTTACCATCATAGAGATTTTTAATCAATATATTCAGAGAACATACACTAGAAAATTAAAGTAGTCTTCAGTTTAAAAGCTTTTTTTTTTATTTGAAATTTTATGCAAGTCGGTTAATATTTTATTAATTTTATTCCTTGATCAAAAACATATTTACGGAATATACTGTGTTTCAAGTAAAAGAGTTGATACTTTTTAATTGTTCAGAAAGATAGAATATGTTTCAGTATAAATAACCTTTTTTTTTTTTTTGGTCAATATCAGAAAAGCAAAACAACCTTAGAAAAATAACACACCTCATTCTTATCCTACATCCAACCTTTTATTTGTATTGTGGCATGAGCTGCAAAGTTTTTAGTCATATTGATTCACTTACTGGTAAATTACTACTAAGAGTATTAAAATATAATTTGTTGTGTTTGTTTTTTCTGTATTGTTACAAATACCATGCTTGAAATTCACTTTTCAAGGACTTTTATTAGCTAATCACTTTCACAGGGCTTTTAAGAAAATATTGCCTATCTCATTGGAAATATGTAAATATATAGGATAAGTATATTTATCTAAGAAAATAACGCTCACACTTAAGGACTGAACAGGATCAAATATAGAGAGAATTCACAAGGCTTAATGTATTCTTAAAAATGTGTACCATATAAGTTTGTGTTTATGTCCATCTATTCATATGTAAATTAATAATCAGCGGTAAAGATTTCCAAATACAGTGTTGTATGTGGTAAGGTTTTGCCAATGAACATATAGCCATTATCTATAATCTTACACATGGTTGTTTGTGGAACAGCATTTAGAGGAATTCAGTTAAAACAGCATTTTAAATGTACTTTTCCTGAAAATTCAATCTTTAAAATTATCCTTTTTTTTTTTTTTTTTTTGGTGGGCAAAGATTTATCTGTTTTTAGATTAGATTATTTTATTCTATAAAAAAGTATAGCTTATTAAATTTCTGGGATAATAAATTCTTGACCACTCTACTGATCAATGACCAAGAAAAACTAATTTCTTAAGTGCCAAGGTAATAGGCAAAAGGCTCACAAGCTGAACATGAAAAGCGTACACGGCATGCCAAATTCCTTCCTTGATATTCCTTTCACTGACATAAAATTATTGAAAATGTGAGAAAGACAACTCTGGACAGTTATCAAAATCCTATTATTTTCTTAGCATAAAGACAAATTCTTCAAAATTGCTATGGTTATCCATTGCTTTTGGCAGACTCATCTCTATTCACCCTCAATATGAGCAGGAAACAGATTTTTTGGTTTCCTCCCCTTGCACATTTAAAAGTTATCTGTAAAGGAGTACATTGCTTGTTTGATTGGCTGATTGACATTTCTTGAGGAATTTGGTCAAGGAACATGGCGACACTACATACATAAGTCTGAACGAAGTTAAAAATAAATCAAGATCTGAATTAGAAGGAGATTATTAGAAGAAAAAAAAAAGAAAAAAGAGAGAAGAAGAAATGGGGATGGGAATAAGAAATTTATTTACTACGGAAATGAATAAATATTGGGTATCGGGGGTGGCACAGACATGACTTTGACATAAGGCTAGGTAAGTTCAGTCTTATAGATTTATCTTCATCCACTGGTTCCAATTTACTAAGTTGTTTTTGCTTGTTTTTGTTTGTTTTATTTTAAACACAATTTAATTTCTTGTTTGGTTGTTGTTGTTGTTGTGTTTTAACCATGGCAAGGTGTGCAAAGTCTGTAGTGGTATTTTAATGGTGACACTGCTACTTACATTTATCCATATCCTTTTTTTTTTCTTTTTCAAGTATATAAATAACTAAATCAAATATGTCACAAGTCTGCTTAAACTTATATCTGAAGAAAATACTGCTTTCTCTACAGGACTGGACTTCATTCCTGATTCAAACTTCACAAGAATTCTTCAAAACTTCAGTAACAGCCTATTCTAGGTCTGCTCTGGTTATCTTCATCACATATATGTAAAGAAAAAAAAAAAAAGATGCAGGCAAATAAAACAATAAAAAATGAGGAAAAAAAAAAAAGTAGCTAAAACTACAGTTTAAAAAGACCACCAGGGAGAATCCCATGTCTAATTTATATCATTTGAACACGGTCAGTTCATGCAAGGAATGAAATAAACTATCTTTCTACTTTGAACAGCTTGGAAAGATTTTATTATTGGAAATGAATACCTTTCCATAGCAGAGTTAGCAGCTGTATCTTTTAATTGCTCCAAGTATAGTAAACTTCAGTGAGCCAACATAAAAATTGGCTAGAGCTTCTTTTGTGCTGGATTTTCCCCATAATTGGTGTTTATTTCTGTTATGTTTAA
Organism: Anser brachyrhynchus; assembly: GCF_964034855.1. Classification (NCBI taxonomy): domain Eukaryota; kingdom Metazoa; phylum Chordata; class Aves; order Anseriformes; family Anatidae; genus Anser; species Anser brachyrhynchus. Next base: position 27,431,727 of record NC_137697.1, read on the forward strand.
TTTGAATTTTTTCCCCTCACACAAAAACATATTTTACCATAGTTTTATGATAATTATTAATTAGCTAATATGGTTATCCATGTTATGGTCATGTCTCTTATATTCATAAGCACAAAGTATGGTTTAAGCTATCTTTGAAATCCTAACTTCTCAGACTATGACCTATTATTGGTTTTGTATACTTCTTTCTTCAAAAACAAAGCTTTATTATGCACGATACATACACACACATACATATTGTATGTATTATGTATATTTTATACAGCAGTTGTTAAAAAAATAAGGCAGAAATAGATTGCCATGAAGTCTATGTTAAGTAACATAATATTATAGTGAGATTTCCATAGTGTGTTCAGTGTAATGTTTTTAAACATTGTTAATGTTTCCTCAACCACTAGACGTTAAGAAAGTTAAAGAGGCAAATATTTGTACAGATACAACTTTTGACAATATTAGTTTGCATACTCCTACAGAATTTCTCTGAGTAGAGGACCCTTACAGGAATCTAAATAAGCTTCTGCACACTCGACTATTTAGAAAAAGAATAGATTTCAAAGATTTGAAATTTAAAACTAGATTATAGACTACAATAGACACCTCAGTATCATCTACAGATCTGCAGGGAAGACTGCAGGAAGACAGATGTGATGTACAGGCTGTGAGATAGCAACATTCAACTCCACTCCTCAAAGAAAACAATCAAAAGAGAAAGAAATAATCTTACAGAAAACTGAAAGAGATCGGATAGAAACAAAGCCCACTGGACCTGCCCAAACATTGAGGAAAAAAATATTTTCTGGGAATCTTTAAAATTGATATTACCAATTCTAAATTTTAGGCTTGCACAATAAGCTTCTGAAATGAAAACCTGCCTTAAAGCTTATAGTTTGTAACTAATTAAAAAAATAATGACACAGTGAAATATATAATTATTTCTGCTATGTTGCTTTTTCAACTACTACATTCACACAGTCAGTGGAGTCATAAAACAAAGCTGACAGATCTGTTCTCCTGGGTTTAGGTTTCTGCTGTCTAGGAGTGTTGTTTGCTGCCTATGTATGTGGAGCATGACAGCGATATGTGTTATACAAATAAGTTTTCCTCGTGAGTTTGATCTCAAGTACATGTTAATGTTATTGTTGCTTGTTTCAGAACAAGCACTCACTTTATTCTTTTTAATATTATGAAACAAGATTAAAACACATGAGAATGTTTTGGTTCAAGCTTGTTGATCTTAATAGCCTCATGACATTACTTTTAAACTGATTTTAGCAACATACTAAAAGTCAACATACTTCATTCAAATGACATCACATTAAACATATGTTTTCCCAAAAGTCTTTGTGTATGGAAAAGAGAAAAAATTTAACTACAACAAGCACATGTTTCCAATAATTTTAGCTTTCCTTCTAACAGTTATCCATCTTTCATTGCACTTCCCAACATAGTCACATTAAACTTTTGCTAAGGGGAAACCATTTTGATAAAACACAACATGCGATTATAAAGAAAGTTTTACTTCTTACCATTCCTGTCCCCTATTCATTCCAAAAGTCTGGTTTCTTACAACAGATTTAATATAAAAATCGCCATTTATATCTGGAGAAATTCTGTCCGTTTTAAAAATCATTACCTTTTGGTTCATCTTATCTATTTCACTTTGAAATTATGTCAGCTCTTGTCTTTGACGACTATATTACTAATACTCCCAAAATACGACTCAGTTAAGTTACACACATATAGCACTGATTAAATTCAGTTATATCACAATACCTTCAGTTAAACTATGCTAAAAACAAGCAAACAAACAGACAAAAACCATATCATCAACAACAACAACAACAAATTTATTTTCTGGTTACTCAGGATGGAAAAAAAAAAAAAAAAACACAACTTTTTCCTCTCATTCTCTTGCTGGTGGTAGTAAGATATGAATTAATGGCTGATATTACCAGCTGACATTATCATATATCTACCTGTGTATGTACATTTATATATATATTTCATGACCCAGGAAACACGCTAGAATGCAGTTCTTCACATAAATATCCAAATTCAGCAAAAAGAAATATCAAAAACAATTACTCACCCTGAGCTTGCAGGTTTGGAACTGGATCAAAAATACTCTATCCTGAGATCTAAGAAATACAAAACAAAAGCTACCTATCATCACCGGCAATGAATGGCAGGACAACAGATATACAGCAAAATGGGTAAATGATAGTTCAGTGCTTCAAGTAATTAACATACACATATACTACAGAGAAATCAATGAGTTAAAACATTGCATGGTACACTTTGGATGTGTATTGGGTTTATATGACAAGGTTTTGGTAGTAGGGGGCTGCAGGGGTGGCCTCTGTGAGAAGAATCCAGAAGCTGCCCCACGTTAGATAAGGGCCAGTTCCAGCCAGCTCCAAATGGACCTGCCGCTGTCCAAAGCTAAGCAAATAAGCAATGTTGTTTGAGCCTCTGTGAGAGCAGATTTAAGAAAGGGGAAAACAAACAAACAAACAAAAACTGCTGCACAACAGCATCTGGGAGAGTGAGTTGTGAGAAAGAGCCCTGTAGGCACCATGGTGAGTGAAAAAGGAGGGGGAGGAGGTGCTCCAGGTGCCAGATCTGAAGTTCCCGTGCAGCCTGTGGAGAGGCCCATGGTGGAGCAGGCTGTGACTTTGCAGCCCATGTGTCCCACAGTGGAGCAGATCTCTGTGCCACAACCTGTGGAGGAGCCCACGGTGGAGCAGGTAGATCTGGCCTGAAGGAGGCTGCAGCCTGTGAAGAGCACCCGTTGGAGCAGAGGTTCCCCTGCACTGTTCAAGGGTAGGAGGTGGAAGAGGGTGGATGGGGGGAAGGTGTTTTTGTAGTTTATTTTCCTTGTCTCTCACTTCTCTAGCTTCTTAGTAATAGGTAATATATTTCTCAAATCTCCCTATGCTGACTCTGCTTTGCCTGTGACAGTAACTGTTGAGTGACCTCCCTGTCCTTACCTGTCCCTGTCCTTGAGCCCTTTTCACTGTGTTTTCTCCCCCTTTCGTTTTGAAGAGGGGAGTGAGAGAGTGGTTGTGGTGGAGCTCAGCTGCCCACCTGAGTAAAGCCACCACAGGTTGGTTGATGAAGCATGTTATACATTAGAAAGCAGCCCAACAAAAGGCTAAACTTTCTAGGGTATTCATATTGTGCATACCCCTTCCCCCTGACCACCTCCTACCCTTCCTCCACACACACACTGTGAGGAAAATTTAAATTCTATCGAACAGATGAGAATTTGTGAATTTCTGTGGAAACCAATAAACTCCATGGATATCTGGATACAATGGGTTCAGACTGTAAACCAGAGCAGTTCAAACTATGATTTGATAAGTGTATTTGAACATAAATAGCACCTTTAGAAAATAAACTTACTTCAGTGCTCAGAAGATAGATAGGTAGGTAGGTAGGTAGGTAGGTAGACAGATAAGAGAATTTTAGACTGCATTATAAGAATGTGGTTCTAAGAATGAAATCAAAATAATCAAAGTAATCATAAGAAATATACATTTAATGTCTGAAAGGAGTCAATGGTCTGTGACAACTGATGAAAGTGCATTGGAATAAAAGCAAAAGAGAATCTGACTGGAGGTGGATGTTTGAAAATCTGGGGATGCAAAAATGCAATTTCTTCTATATAAGCAGAGGAATAAAACAGATTACTACAAATCTCCTTTATAAGCATCAGATACAAATAATTCATCATAGAATGAAATTTCATTTCATGAAACTGGATGCATTTCTTTGTAATTGCTAAGATTTTTTAATTTTATCAATACTATAACCATGGTTATTCCATTAATAAGGCTTGAGGTTACCCATTAGCTTAATAAGAAAAATCAAAAATTGATTTTCCTGCAGCAAATTAGTTTCCAACTTTTTCTCTATACGCATTTTTCCTTTCTACTACAACATTAATGAAGATTAATGATTAAAATTTAAGATCTTGCAAAGAAATTCTAGAAGATACACAAAATCTAAATATGCCTGTTTGAGTAATAGAACAGGATGTATATATATAAAAAAAATCTGAATGAATATAATACTACATTTAAGCTATTTTTAAGTAATTAATATAGAAGATAAGATTAAATGCTATATTAATAATCTGAATGTTTTGAAGGAAGTATATATATCTCTGTAATCTTTATTTAAGATTATTTAAGACATCCTATTATATTGAGACTGTCCTCACAAGCAGTTCTATATGACCACTAATAAGAATTAACACAGGTGAAAAAATGCTTCTTAAACCCAAATCATGTAAGCAATTCTAAATTCATTTGTGGTTCACAACACCTTTTCCTGTTTCGTTATTTTGAAAACAAAGAAAAATACCATTTTGATATTTTACAAAAAGATGTTTAATTTGAGTTATGATACCAAGACAATTTTATCTCAGTAGAAAGTGTGATTTGTATGACAGATGAAATTTAATTTTTTAAAACAAGTAATGAAATAAAAGTAGCTAAGTTTCCACTGAAATAGTTGAATAATTTAATTACAAATTGTAATGAAACATAGCAAATGCAAGTAAAAATAACATATTAAACATTGTGAAATGCATGACTAATAGGAAGAGGAAGTTCTGCTTAGTAAGGTATGTATGTGAATGCAGATCAAACTCCCATACAACAATGCACCAATAAAGGTTGTCAGATAAGGTAGCACAACAATTCGATAGCTGCACATTTGTCTCTCAGAAACAAAAGTACTCAATTGTATAAAGAAAAGCAAACCAATTTTTCAAATGATGTTTCTTTTTGCTTCTATGATGAAATTATACTTAGAAACAACAATAATAATAATAAAGTAAAACACTTAATCTTGTATGTTGGTTAAAATAAGTTCCTTCTTCCTCTTCCGTGTGTCATAGATGTTTTTAGAAATAGAGTGGCAAGTAGAATGAACAATTTATATATTCAGGCTAACTAATTCTTATGTTCACATTTGTATGATCTTTTCCCAGTTCTTGTCATTTTTTATTAAGATTAATTAATTAACAGATGATGAAAGATGGTTTGTTTGTTAGTTTTAATAAGACAGTCTGAAAGCACAAATTGGATGAATGGAATATTATAAATACTGTAGAATACTGTTGTAGGGATAGCTATGCAAACTGCTTCTGTTGGGCATAATAGCATGTGACATGCATATCTTCAAATGTAAGTCGTATTTTTCAGGGTGTATTTTTTTTTCTTTGTTTTAAATTGCTGATGGCATTAAAAAATACTTTTGCAACATCTGTTTTGAATGCTGGAATTTTTTAAAATTATTTTTAAATTAATTACTAATTTACATTTCTATATGCAGCAAAATATGTTTGAAAGGAAAAAAAAAAAGATCTAAAATTTTGAAAAATACTCCGACTGTAAACTAGAATGTTTTGCTTAGCAGTACTGAACATTGAAGGAAAAAAAAATCATTTGGGATTAGAAGACAAATCAGGCCCAGTGTCTCTTCAGGCAAACTATCATATTTTGACATAAAAATATTTTGACAAAAAAATATAAAAAATATATATAAATATATATATATTTTTTTTTGACAAAAAAAAAAAAACAGATAATGAAACTGTAAACATGAAGCTAAGTGGACCTAGTAAATCTCATCAGTGAACCCTACTATAATTTTTCTTGTTATTTTTCTAGTATAACCTAATTTAGTTATATACTCTGTGTAATGGTACATATACAGATGAAGTTAGATATACCAGATAAAAGTGCAAAAATCTCAAAACACTATCATTAAACCTGAATCCCCAAATACCCTCTATTTGTAACACACCACATTAAGTAACACCACCGTCTGAACTTCATCTTAACTTTAAGCTTAACAATTCATGTCTTTTTATCATGACTCTTAAAAGATGTTCCAGAAATGTTTAGCCAGTGAATGATCTTTGAATGGTACTACACATAAAACTGAGTTTCTTAATCTATAGAATAAAGGTCTGTGGAGAGTGGTCACCACTCTAATCCTTGCCTAGAAAACCTCTAAGTGTATTAAATCAGTAAATTGTAGGATAACAAACATCAAACATAATCCTGCATTGTGAACTGAAATATTGATCTGGGAACATCACAATCTTTTTTTTTTTTTTTTTCTTTTCACAAACATTCCTGCTTCATAAAAGGGTTTTAAGATTTTTCAGCTTTTTTAACTCAAGTTTTGGTAGTTTCGATTAATATTTCTCATATGCATTAAGACGTATGTATCAAAAGTGCTTTTCTTTTTTACTAAGGATTATTTCTATGTGTATAAAAATAAAATGTCGATAAACTACTCCATTTATTGTGTTGGAAGCAAATTAATCATACTTTAGAGAGAACAGGAACTGTATTTCCTGAAAATAATTTGGTTTTCATTTAAGTAAAAAGTAATTTATTCTCTAAGATTATACTCACAGATGTCAGGGTGATACTCAGCAACAATAACATTTTTAGCTAGTTCCTAATTCTGTGTGATGTTTCTTAGCAATTTGTTAAAGGATTCTTTTTCCTGAATTTCTTTAAATCTTTTGCAAGACCTCCATTACCTGGAGTCATCACAATTTTAGAAAACAAGCAGGAATGTATTATCAAGTAATAATCCTTTATTCTGTTGACTTTATCACTTAATTAAAAATCATTGATGAGAATGATTATTAACTAAACAAGACTATTGTATGTTCAAACTCCTTTATAACAGCTATAATTTAAAGTGACAATATAAACTTACAAGAGGTAACAACTACTATATGATGACTCAGTATTGGACTACAGCGCCTTTCTTTCAAGAGGGTAGAAAAAAAAAGTGAGAGAGATTAGAATTCTGTTTAATGCGTTTTTAGACGTTGACTTTAAAATACTTGTAACATATTGTAATAAGGCATTGAGAACAAACCTTACTATTTTTATGATGATCATCAAGAGAAACAAAATCCGTTAGGAGCACAGTTTTCTGACATTGTTTTTTATTGTTTTACCTTCCTTTCATTGTCATTTATTTGTGAAAAGGTTGCACTAACCATGAACAAATAGATGTTTGTTTACTCTTTGACAGTTGAATTCAGTTCCAGGAAAAAAATGTCCAAAATCTTCCTTCATTCTCATGCAAAGTATGAATGATCAAATAGTATCCTGAAATATCCACAGCAAAATGAGAGTGTAATTCAAGCAAACAGGCTGTAACTGAGATAGGATTTTTTTGATATTTCATCCCAGTGGAATTAATATTTTGACACTATTTAATTTTTGTTTATTGAAAAATATTTCTGGATAAGACAAAATCCATCTCCCTCTCTGTTCCCTTTAAAAAATTCATATTTTTGGAGAAAGAATATGATGCAAAAGAGAACGATGATAGCCTTGTAGATAATTCTGTTATCTAGTTCTTCTACAACTGGACACAGATTTAAGTACAGCCTACACTAAGAGTACATTTTGTTTAGGACTTCTCCATCATTTTACCTATTAAATGTGTTGCCTTCACTTGAAAAACACAGTTCCTATTTATTTCCAAATGTATTTTAGATCCACAGACTTAGAATACTGCACTGCTTTTCCAACAACAGCAAAAATACTGCTGAATGAAAATCTTTATAAATCTGTTCAATTTTCTTGAAAGAAAATGAAAAGTGCCCTCTGAAGGAATAAAAAAAAAAATTGCAAATTTTATAATTCCCGTTTCTTAATCTCTTGAGGGAATCTTTTGCTTTACTGCAAAATGCAGCTTTATATATATTTCAAAGCCCACAAATTCAAAAGGTTATCCAATTCATTTATTTTATGGAGATTATCTTCATAATAACATACATAAACTCCTTGGCAGGTAATCTATTCTTGTATACAATAGCTCTTTTTCCTGCTCTTCTGAGTATTAACTTTAGCAGAATATCCAGTTTTGTTGCCAAAACACTGCCGTTTAGTCTTCCCTCGGGACTTTCCATAGACTCTATATTTTATAGAACACTATTATCAAATGATTTCTATTAAAAGGTGTCTTTTGTTTGCAGCATTCCTTTCATATTTTCTTGTCTGTATGTGGACTGGAAGGCTGCATATGGACTTGAGAGCAAATGTTCTCTACCTTCTCTCTAGTAGTCTTAATACCTACATACACACCCTAGGCTGTGTACTGATAATTTCTTAGTATGAAACCTCATTTTCCTCTCAGGTGCTTGCTACATAGAAGCAAGCTGAGGTACATAGAGCATGGTATGGGAAGAAATTATTGTATGCTTAAAGAGGTCCTTAAAGAGATGAAATATGCATAGATAGAGGCAGTACTGTGCAATTTATTGTGGAGTGGTTTTTGTTTGTTTGTTTTCTTTTTTTTTTCTTTTTTTTTTCTTTTTTTTTCTGCTGTACTGGAACTGTATTAGGCTGTGTTCAATTTTTGTGTTTCTGCAGTCTACACAATGGTTTCTGGTTTGTGCTCATGCATTTTGTGGTCTTCTTGCATTTCTATTAAATACTATTGATTTTGGGTGAGCTCTATAGTTTGCTAAGACTTTTAAAAATTATTAATTTAGAAATTCTTATTAGCTTAATCCTGTCTTTTGGGGCATTTATAATCCTGCCTAGCTTTTGGTTTCTTAGTCATTAAAATGTGTATTTTTTTGTTTGTTTGCTTGTGTTGTTTTTTTGTAAACACTGCAAAATAACAAGGCCAAAAGAGACCCCTGCAGGACCTCCAACTGAAATGATTAATAATGATTTCTTGCTAACTGAAATTAATAATTCAGCTAAAGGTTACATCAAATTCACATTTTACTGATGCGTTTAAAGGGCTGTAATGGCAACCCTCCCCCCTCCCAATACAAATGTAATTACATCATATTTACGTTTTGTGTGTGTGTGTAAATAATAATGTTTTAGCAATACATTAAAAAAAAATCCCTTTAAGAGAAAAAGGTATGAAACTTTTCAGTAAAATCAATTCTTCTCCCCTAATTGACACCAGTTTTAAACTTATAAACACTTTGAATTTTCCTCAAGCTCTATCAATGTTAATACTTGCTTTCAGCACAATATTTTTATTTTTAAAGTCAAAGTTGCAGACAGCTTACCACTTTAATTACACACCCCCTCATAAATGGTTATCTCTAAAAAAATTTACCATAAGTTAAGAGTGAACTCACTGGTATTGGAGTACAGGTTATAATTTAAACATACAATTCTATCTTAATGTTATTTTTTTATATATATTTATGCTCATGGAATTTATTAAAAAAAAAAAAAATTAAGCTAACATACTGTGAAACCTTCTGCAAGTATGCTACATCATTTTCAAGTCAGAGTGGTTTATGTTGGTTTAGTGTAACATCTTCCATGTTTGATTCAAGATTTATTAAAATGAGAAATTCTTACTAACAATTTGAAATCATAAGAGACAGGTTTTTCACATGAAAGGGCTGAAGTCCAACTGCATTTAGACAGTATTTGTTTGGTTTGCAAGTGCTGGATATTCAATTATATTACCAGCAAAGTAACATACAGATATTATTGAAATTACTAATTTAATAATTAATAGTCTGTATAACAAGATAATTATGTTTACAGGGACTGCACATAAATTCTGATTAAATAATTCATAAAAACTTTAAATGAAACCACTGAGGGGAATTTTCTCTGATAAAAAATTGTAGAACATAATTTTATCGGTGAACAAACGACCAGTAGTGCAATTTTTTAAATTGTAGTTGAGAAAAACTGCTGAGACTTCCCTAACGGAAGAACTGAATCCAAGTGTTTTATGACCCAGAAGGAAGCTGCTTATTGGTACTTGTAGATGAATGCCACATAACATCATCTGAAGGTTACCAGAGGTTATTATCATTCTAGCACCTAATGGTTGGTTTTTAGAGGAAAGGCAGCTTTGAAACCACAGAATGGTCTATTTTCAGATAAAAGATCAAACCGTTATCAGCATATCATCATCTAGCACAAGTTATTTATGCATCAGTATGTCTCTATCCACTGAGCTATAAAATCAATTAAATTCCCAAAAATAAAAATGGACAATTTAAATATTTGATCTAAGCTTTCAGTTAATATGCTGATCTTTTTTTTTTTTTTTTTTTAAGACTTTCTTTTAAGATATTCTACCACCTGAATTCAATAATCTTTAAAGCCAAACATCTGGTGGAATAGCCAGAGATATAAAACACATAAAACAGATTAGTTATCACAACTTCAGTGTATTTAATGTTTGTTTGGTTTTTTTTTAAAGCAAATTTAAAACTTAACAGAATTGTAGGGGTTGGAAGGGACCTCAAGAGATCATTGGGTCCAACCCCCTGCCAAAGCAGGTTCCCTAGAGCAGGTTGCACAAGTAGGCGTCCAGACAGGCCTTGAATATCTCCAGAGAAGGAGACTCCACAACATCCCTGGGCAGCCTGTTCCAGTGCTCCGTCACCCTCACTGTGAAGACGTTCATTCGCATGTTGGTGCGAAACTTCCTGTGCTCCATTTTGTGGCCATTGCCCCTTGTCCTATCCCCACACACCACTGAAAAGAGGTTGGCCAAATCCCTCTGTCTCTCACACTTCAGATACTTGTAAACATTAATAAGATCCCCTCTCAGTCTTCTCTTCTCAAGGCTGAACAGACCCAGGTCTCTCAGCCTTTCTTCATAGGGAAGATGCTCCAGTCCCCGTATCATCTTTGTGGCCTTCCGCTGGACTCTTTCCAGGAGATCCCTGTCTTTTTTGTACCGGGGAGCCCAGAACTGGACACAGTACTCCAGGTGAGGCCTGACCAGGGCAGAGTAGAGGGGGAGGATCACCTCCCTTGACCTGCTGGCCATGCTCCTTTTAATGCACGCCAGGATCCCATTGTCCCTCTTGGCCACCAAGGCACACTGCTGGCTCATGGTCAACTTGTTGTCCACCAGGACCCCCAGGTCCTTCTCCTCAGAGCTCCTCTCCAGCAGGTCGTCCCCCAGCCTGTACTGATACATGCGGTTGTTCCTTCCCAGGTGCAGGACTCTACACTTGCTCTTGTTAAACCTCATTTGGTTACTTCCTACCCAGCTCTCCAGCCTGTCCAGGTCTCGCTGACTGGCAGCACAGCCTTCTGGCATGTCGGCCACTCCTCCCAGCTTCGTATCATCAGCATACTTGCTGAGGGCGGACACTCTTCCCTCGTCAAGGTCATCGATGAAGATGTTGAACAAGACCAGACCCAGCACCGAGCCCTTGAGAACACCGCTGGTCACAGGTCTCCAGCTGGACTCTGCGCTGCCGATCACCACCCTCTGAGCTCGGCCAGTCAGCCAGTTCTCAACCAACCTTACTGTCCACTCGTCTATTGCACACTTTCTCAGCTTTGCTAGCAGGATGTGGTGGGAGACAGTATCAAAAGCCTTGCTAAAGTCAAGGTAGATGACATCCACTGCTCTCCCCCCTGTCTACCCAGCTGGTGATGCCATCATGGAAAGCAATGAGGTTGGTTCAGCATGATTTTCCCCTTGGTGAATCCATGCTGACTACTCCTCATAACCTTCTTCTCTTCCAATTGTTTGGAGATGGCATCCAGAACAAGATGTTCAACACCTTTTCAGAGACAGAGGTGAGACTGAATGGCCTGTAGTTTCCTGGATCCTCTTTCTTGCCCTTCTTGAAGACCGGAGTGACATTGGCTATCCTCCAATCTTCATGCACCTCTCCTATTCTCCAGGACCTTTCAAAGATGATAGAGAGGAGTTCAGTGATCACCACCGCTAACTCCCTCAGCACACATGGATGCATCCCTTCGGGTCCCATGGATTTGTGTGTGTTGATCCCACTCAGATGCTCCCGAACCACTCCCTTGTCAACCAGGGGTTAGATTTCCACATCCCAGACTCTTTCTCCTCCCTCCAGGGTCTGGGAGTCCTGGGGGGGAGTCTTTGAAGTAAAGACCAAAGCAAATAAGGCATTCAGTATCTCTGCCTTCTCAGCGTCCCCTGTTACCAGGACACCCCCCTCGTTCAGCGGCAGACCCACATTATTTCTAGTCTTCCTTTTACAGTTTACATACTAAACAAACAAAAACTTCAAAGAAAAACCTGCAAGCTTCACCTCCAGGTGGGCTTTAGCCTTCCTCATTGCGTCCCTGCAGGCCCTGACAACACTCCTATACTCATCCAAAGAGGACAGGCCCTTTTTCCACATTTCATAGACCTTCCTCTTCCTTTTAATCTTGTTGATGAGCTCCTTGCTTATCCACGCAAGTCTCCTGCCCCCTTTCCCCAATTTCCTACTCTTCGGGTTGCTCCAATCCTGAGCTTGGAAGAAGTGCTGTTTAAATATTGCCTAGCTCTCAAAAGCGCCCTTGCCTTCTAGCAATCTAGCCCATGAGATACCCCCTAGCAGGTCCCAGAAGAGGTCGAAGTTGGCTCTCCAAAAATCCAGAGTAGCAATCCTACTTCTTGCCTTACTTCTTCCACCAAGTTCCATCTTGAACTCCACAATCTCATGGTCACTGCATCCCAAACTGCCCTCAGCCTTCACATCCCTAACAAGCCCATCCCTGTTGGTAAGAGCAAGGTCCAGAAGCAACCCCTGCCTCATCGGTTCCTCCACCACCTGTGTCAGAAAATTACCTTCAACGTGTTGAAGGAACCATTTGGACTTTGTGTGCCTGGCCGAGTTACTTTCCAAACAGATATCTGGATAATTGAAGGCCCCCATGATAACCAGCGCCCGGGATTGCGAAGCTACTTCCAGCTGCTTGTAGAAGGCCTTGTCAGCTTCCTCCTGATCTGGTGACCTGTAGTACACCTCCGCAACAGTGTCACCCACATGAGCCCACCCCTTAATTCTCACCCACAAGCTCACCACTCCTTCATCACCCTCCCCCAGCTGGAGCTGGTTACATTCTAATTGCTCCCTCACATAAAGGGCAACTCCTCCCACTCGCTTCCCCAGCCTGTCTTTCCTAAAAAGGACATAGCCCTCTATGACAGCGTTCCAGTCATGGAAGCTGTCCCACCATGTGTCTGTGATTGCAGTGAGATTGTGGCCCTGCGTCCATACACGGATCTCGAGCTCATCCTGTTTATATCCCATGCTTCGCGCATTGGTATACGGGTACTTTAGGGAAGCAGCAGGCTCAGGTATCCCTCGAGGGACTCAAGAAGAAGATTCCGGACAGGCTATCAGGAATATTACCTTCTCAGAGGAGCCCTCAGATGATCCTATGAGACAACTCAGAGGTTTTTCCCTACTATCTTCATCAGTGTCAGCAGTGACAACATCCCCCAGCCCTTTTCTGTCACTTCTAACTCTCCTCCCTTCCCCCACCAAACCTGGTTTAAAGCTCTGGTAATAACTCCAGAGAGCTTGCTCCGCAATACGCTTGTGCCCCACTTGCTGAGCTGGAGTCCGTCAGCAACCCACATACCTGGCTTTCTCGAAGGCCTGCCCCAAATCAAAATACCCAAAGCCTTGGTCCAGACACCATCCCCTCAGCCAGTCATTTACCTGACCTGTTCTCCTCCTTCTTTCTGGGTCCCGGTCACCCATTGGGAGGACAGGTGAAAACACTACTTGCATCCCTGATCCCTTCAACATCCTTCCCAGGGGTGCAAAGTCCTTTTTAATATTATTCATTCTTCTTGTTCCAGCTTCCAGGGACCCAACCTGAATGACAACAAGAGGATAGTAGTCCTCCAGTTTAATGAGCTGTGGCAGAGCCTTTCTAATGTCTCTGACATGTGCTCCAGGACAAAAACAAACAAACAAACAAACAAACAAAAAAACTTGATTGCCTTTGGAACTGTTTCCCTATTTCCGTTAATGTTGGAATTACATTTTTTGATCTAGTATTTTTGTAGCTCTTAGTCTGACTCTTATTGAATAAATCTGTACAGAAAGTGGAGTCAAGAATTAACATCATCTAGTGAACCTACCAATTGAACATGTAGGATGGCCACTCCCACATCTTTGTGTCTCCAAATCTTGGGTTTTTCTTTAGGTGTACAGGCCTATCACATAAATTTGCATTCATAGTTAATCTTTTTCACAAGCTGTTGCATCAGCTAGGAAGTTAATGTCTGTAAAGAATGTGAAAACCTAGAATATTCTCCATAAAACAAACCACCAAAGCAGTGCTTACAGCCACATTGGATTGGATTGTCTTGACAAATACATTTTACAGTCTACACAAAGAACTAAACTCTGCATTGATTAAGTTCATTTGCTAAAGTGACTGATATTTGCAAAAGCTTGGTGCTGTGTTGCAAAACACCAAAGAATCAGGGAAACATCCCCTTTCAAGCAATCTCTACTAATCTTAATAAGTAAAGTTAAAAAAAATAAAATAATAAAATAATAAAATTAAAATAAAATAAAATGAAATAAAATAAAATAAAATAAAAAATTAAATAAATAAAATAAAATAAAATAAAATAAAATAAAATAAAATAAAATAAAATAAAATAAAATAAAATAAAATAAATAAATAAAATAAAATAAAATAAAATAAAATAAAATAAAATAAAATAAAATAAAATAAATAAAATAAAATAAAATAGGTCTTGGTCAGAAGACTCACCAACAGAAAATAAAAGCCTGACAGATATCCAGGGCAGAAACCAGAGATGAGTAAGTAATATGTACTAATTGGTAAACATTTTAAAGCAATGCTATAAAATCTAAATGATTACACATAATAAAGATTCAGGTTTATAGAACCCAGTCACATGTAATAATGCTATTTCATGTCAATTGAAAAATTAGCACTGCATTCTATTTATTTTCAAAACAAAGAAAGAGAAAAAGAAAAAGAAAGAAAAGAAAGAAAAAAGAAAGAAAGAAAGAAAGAAAGAGAAAGAAAGAAAAAGAAAAGAAAGAAAAGAGAGAAAGAGAAAGAGAAAGAAAGAGAGAAAGAGAAAGAGAAAGAGAAAGAGAAAAAGAAAGAGAGAAAGAGAAAGAGAAAGAGAAAGAGAAAGAGAAAGAGAAAGAGAAAGAGAAAGAGAAAGAAAGAGAAAGAGAAAGAGAAAGAGAAAGAGAAAGAGAAAGAGAAAGAGAAAGAGAAAGAGAAAGAGAAAGAGAAAGAGAAAGAGAAAGGGGAGGGGAGGGGAGGGG